>NC_052052.2:125246879-125504379 GCF_903992535.2 Arvicola amphibius | reverse complement strand
GGGTTAATCAAGATGTGAGTAAGAGGCAGAAAATAATGGGCCAGGCAGTATTTAAAAGAATACAGTTTCTGTGTAATTATTTTGGGGCATAAGCTAGTCAGGAGGCCGAAAGCAGGGCGGCAGGAATGCAGCCCACAGCCCCTCCACTACAACCAGGTTAAGTGAGAGGTTTTAATCTCAAAAGCTAAGGTGAAAAGCCATAGAACAGAGAGCTCCTGATGTCCACTGACCTCTACATACGTGTGCATACAGGTGCACATACACCACATGTACATGTTCACACACATAGAAATATAAGCGTTGTTGATAACTGACGTTCACACATGCTCCAAACCATTCAGTAAGAACTGCTGTCTAGGCGCCTTACAAGTAAAACACAAACCCAACTAAGAGAAAAGAAAGAATTGCTAAGACTTTATCATATACCTTGGATTTGGTAGATAAATCATAGGGAAGTTAAAGAGGGAGAAAGGGAGAGACCACCTGCTCCTCTTGTGGCTTGGAACATGGGTCAGACATCAGCAGTCATTGCTGCTAGAGATCAGAGAGTTTTGGCAACCCTACAGTGAGGGCAGTTGATAACATAGTACTACTATGTGCCAACCCTACGGTGATTGCAGTTGGTAAGTCAATACTACTATTTGCTACCCCTACAGTGAGAGCAGTTATACCGCAGTGATACTATGTGCCAACCCTATACAGTGACGGTAGTTGATAACACAGTGCTACCATGTGCTGTTTGCATTAACACAGTGTTTTCCAGTTTTAAAGAAAGGTATTGTCAGAGCATTGTCTATCAAAAAGAATTCGCTTTCCCAAGGTATGGTGTTCCTATTATCCTATTTTCTCCCCTACCTGTTTCCCATCTCTGTCTCCATCTCCATCTACCCTTTATTTCTGTATTTGTTCAGAAGACATACAAACCACAGAATGCATATGTAGAGGCCAGAGGCTGACATCAGGTATCTTCTATCACTTCACCTTTTGTTCTTTTTAGACAGTCTCTCACAAAGCCCAAAGCTCAGCAACCGAGATTCTCCTGTCTCCATCTCCTCATACTGGGATTGTAAGAGCATGCCACCATGCCTGGTTTCTGATGTGGGAGCTGTAGATCCAAACGCAGGCCACCGTGTTTCCCAGACAAGTACTTTACCTACTGGGTCATCTTCTCAATGGCCTATGCTGAAGTCTCCTAATGTCAGAGATACTAGACACATGCACTGTGTCACCGGTGAGGCTCTCTAAAATGCCATCCCAGAAACAGCACATTATGGCCATACGGCAGTAATCAAGAAGCAGCCAAAATTTATAGTACGTCTTGCAAAAACTTGGTGCTTGGAGTCACTGCAGCCACTGGCCTGTTTGTCTGTCTGCACCTCACAGGCACCACTCTAGCCACTGGTCTGTCTGTCTGTCTACACCTCACAGACTCCCACTGTAGCCATTGGTCTGTCTGTCTGTACCTTACAGACTCCACTGCAGCCACTGGTCTGTCTGTCTGTACCTCACAGACTCCACTGCAGCCACTGGTCTGTCTGTCTGGCGCCCACTGCAGCCACTGGCCTGTCTGTCTGTACCTCACAGGCACCCACTGCAGCCACTGGCCTGTCTGTCTGTACCTCACATGCACACTGATAGATCAAACAGGAAGAACAAACCTGGTTCTAAAGATACACAAATCAAACACAGCCTTCAATAACCCCTCAGCTATGAACAGTGGGGTCGGCTGGATTTCACTTCTACAGTTCCCTGGGATCTTTCCAGGAAGAGCTGACCAACTCCAGCTTCCTTCGCTGCTATAATAAACCTATTTCCAAGCCTCATAAACTTGCGCCCAGAAAATGTAGGCCATAAACTGTCAAGTCTGAGGTCACTTTGTGAGCTTGCCTTGCTGAGCAGCAGAGCTTCTGTGGCGCGCCATCATCAGCTGGCATTTCTCTTGCACGCAGCTCCTGATGGCAGGTATGAGCTGCCCGTTCGCCCATCCTGAACTCAGTTTCCCGTGTAGCAGAATGCAATTTGGAGAATAGGAAAACTTTATTTTAATGTGTTTAAAATTTGCCTCATAGTAACTTTGTGATACTCATGAAGGCATGGTGACCAACTGAGTCTTGTGTCAAAACCCTGGAAATCCTAATGTTTGACCCCAAATATTAGGGGCCATAATATGCATTAGCAAGATGTTAACAAAAGAACAAGTGGATTTGTTTTAAGCGGGCCTGCCATTTTACCTCTTTTCCACTAGAGGGCACCCTGATCCTGTGTTCTGCACCATTGCATGCAGAAGACCTGCATGCACAGGGCTTTCTTTATAAAATCACTCTTCTCTTCGTTTTGGTTTTAAGAATAGAATAATAACCTAAAATTACTCTCAACTTAGTGACTTCTGCATTTCTCCCACATATCGGTTGGCAGAACATTGTGTACAATGAATTCTTCTGGTTGTTATACCCTAAAGTCCTATTCCTCCCCTCTCTTTCTCTGGTCCCTCCTATCTCCTTCTCTCCTTCCATCCCACATCCTCCTCTCTTTCCCACTCTTCTTCATGCAATAAAACAATTACCAGAAAGCTACATGGGAGACATAAATTCTTAACAATCTAGTTCTATGTCCCCTTTAAGTTCAGGGCTGGGTGAGTTAACTGTGATACCTAAAGTAGGAAGCTCAGCCCCTCCTCCGTAGTCCCCTCACTTATACCCCTTCCCAGGGGCCAGACTGTTAATGATCTATCAAGCCGAGCATTCTCAGGGGAAGCTATTAATTACAGAAACGGTGTAAATTAGTTCTGCTGTTAAAAACCAAGCTTGTGACTGGGTTTGCTGGCATAGGATGGTGTCATGGCTCACTGCCAGGCATGCACACAGACCCTAGGTGAGCTAAACGAGAATGCTGTTCGCCAAGCACTGTGCTCCAGATTATTCTCTGTTCAGATGATTGTAACCACACAACAACACAGCCTTTGCTTACTTTCTGCTCCCTTGTTTGAACCAACTATCCTTTAAGCTCTTCTCTGGTTGACATCAAAGGCACCAGGCATAGTCTTCTCCTGTGAGCTGGAATGGTAACCTGTACACAGGCAGGATTTTGAAATCTCAGGCCTCCAAGTACTGCAACTGTGCCCAGGACGGAAAAGGCACTCAACAAATAACTGCTGGGCAAGTAAACTGACCAGTAGCAACACATCCACAGCAGAATTATAACAGATAGGTACACCACCTCCTGTGGCCACAGAGCCCAGTTTCCTGCACCCCAAACTTGGACTCCACCCACCCTCTGCCTTTTCTCCTTTCCCCAATATGTGTTTGCCATAATGAGCTTTAAAAATTATAAATCAAGCCGGGTGGTGGTGGCGCAGGCCTTTAATCCCAGCACTCGGGAGGCAGAGGCAGGCGGATCTCTGTGAGTTCGAGGCCAGCCTGGTCTACAAGAGCTAGTTCCAGGACAGGCTCTAAAAACGCTGCAGAGAAACCCTGTCTCGAAAAACCAAAAAAAGAAAAAAGAAAAAAAATTATAAATCAAGGGATGGAGAAATGGCTCAGTGGTTAAGAGCACCTGCTGCTTTTGCAGAGGACCAAAGCAGACATCCTAGGATCCATGTCAGGCATCTCATGACCACCTGTAACTCCAGCTGCTGGGGACCTGGCACTCTTTTGGCCTCCACAGGCACCTGCATCATGTGCACACACACACACACACACACACACACACACACACACACACACACGCGCGCGCGCGCGTACACAAGTACACATAATTTTAGTGTTTTAATCTTTAAAAGTACAAATCAAATCCTAGTATTCTTCTTTAAGTCCCTCAATGGCATCCCATAAAGGCCTAAATACAAACCTTGCTTGGTCTATATGATTGGGCCTGCCTCCTCCTCCTCTTCCTCCTCCATTCAGCACACACTGCCCTAGTCTTCTCCCTCCCTTTCACCTATCAAACTCTTTAACAACAACCTAGATAACTTTGGTTCCTCGGCCTCAACTTCTTCCCTCTTGTCTCCTTTCTGCATGACTGGATCCTGCACATCACAAATATCTCAGCTTCAGAGGCTTTCAATGAGCCAGTTCCCTGCCACATTTTAGTTCACTTATAGCGTTTACTGCTCTATAAAGTTATTTAAGCATTTGTGGTTGAATATCTATCCAACCAATCATAGTTCCCTTGACACACATATGGCTTGAAAGAATGTCAGGTAAGATCCTGGTTACTGTCTTTATACATATAACACTATGTGTGTATAGTTGTTCCTGTCACTTAGTAAATAGTCAACAAATATTGTTGAGTGGGTGACGGATAGGATGAATAGACTGATACAACAGGTTGATAGAGTGAATGGATTGGCAGGTGGTGGAATAGCTGAGGGGTGACTTAAAGAGTGGATGGATGGGTGACAGGATGGATGGGTGACAGAGCCAACAAGTACATAGCTGATAGAGAGGATATATAGACGTATGTAGATGAGCAGGTGGCTGAGAGAGTGAGTAGGTAAATGACTAATGGAGAGGATAAGTGGATGGTTAGCAGAGTGGATGGGTGAATAGCTGATAGAATAGGCGAGTGGCACCTAATGGAGTGGATGGATGCAAGGCTGATAGCATAAAAGGATGTGTAGCTGATAAAGAATACAAATGAATGGTGTTGGGAGCTGTGAACCCCCCAGGTCCTGGATTTCTGGTAAACAACTTGTAATGCTTGCAGCTGCTCTGAGCATGAGCCCCTCAGGAGTTCCTGATGGCAGGAGAGTGGTTTCTGGTGGGTTTGGCTGGGGCGTGGCTATCAATTAAGGATCCATATATAAGCGGCTCTGGTACACAATAAAGGGGGCATTCATGGGGCATTCCGGCATCAAAGACGACCTGTGTCTCTGCCTGTGTGTCTTTGAGAGTTTCAATCTCCAGTCCCTTGTGCAGTTCACGAACTGTATGATAGCGCACAGAGCGCAGACGGGTGTGGTGCGCTACAAATGGCAGATAGAGAGAAGGATGGACGGGGTGATGGGATGAATGGTTGGGTGGTTGATGGAATGAATAGGTGGATGGCTCACAGAGTGTACAGATGGATGGTTGTGTGGATGGATGGTGGATAGAGCAGAAAGATGTGTGGTTGATAGTTGAAGGATGGATAGATAGCTGATAGGGTGAACGGGTGGATGACTATAGTTATCCACTCACTATGGAATTGTTGAGTCAACAGTTGTCTCCTGCATCAAAGAGATGCACGTCTTTTTAGTTATTTCTGTCCCCCCACCCAGATACCTGGATACTCAATCATCATTCTGAGAGCAAGTATTCACAACAGATACAGAAATCTTCCTAAGGAGTAAGCGAGGAAGGAAACCGCATAAGAGTGTGGGAACATGTACTATAGAACAGGAACACTCTTATATTGTTAATGAAACATACACGTACTTAAAAATAAAATAAACCTTAATAAATAAATTTCCCAAGCCCTTGAGTATATGGGTTCCACTTATCATTTTTAATGGTGAAGATACTTTTCAGCTGCTGATTACAAAGTCCACTCCTCTTCCTCTCCACTCTGAGAGGTTAGATTCCTGATGCCCAGATCACTGTGGTTATCAATGAACTCTCCCCTCCAGGTTCCTACTCATCCATTCCCTCAAGCTACATTACTACTGATTCCTGGGCCAAACTAAGCTGTCCTATACACTGGCAGTACCACACAGTCTCTGCCTCAAATTAAGTCACTATGCAGCTGGCCAAATCAATTCAGCACATTGGAAAGGAATCCATTGTTAATTATTTCTCCTGCCTGTCCTCTTCCTGGTCATTGAAGTACCATTTTTACTGGAATCCAAGCTCAAAACCCCGTGGTTATCTCGGTTTCTATCTTTTCCAGCTACAGTACCTACCCAATCACTAAGCAAACACTGTCTCTTCATGAATAATAACTAGTTTGATTCCCTTGATGTCTACCTAATCTAGATTCACCATGTTCTACTCAGGTCACTACCTGTTGCTTACCTATGAAATCACACCACATAAATATCTCTCTGCATAAAAGACCTGAGGTTCCTCATCTGACTTGGACAGCTTTTTTACCTCTCAGAGGCTCTCAGGCCTCCTTCTACTCAAGGCTAAAGATGAACGAACTCCCATGCTGGAGCTCATGGTCATATAAATTGACCTCGTAGCATATCACCCTACACACACGAAGGATCTCTACTGAAGCTAGCCTAAAAAGTCACGGTATCCCCCCGCTGCCGTTTACACAGAGGAAGTCTCGCATCTACCACTTCTACATGTCATGTTTCACACTTTGTTTTGTTTTCCATTTTAAGCATAGAGGGCAGGAGAAGGGAAAGGGAGGAAGGAGGAGGACAAGGAAGAAGAGAAGGAAGAGAGAAAATGTAACTTCCAAATCTACATCCATAGGTCTTTTTTTTTTTTTTTTTTTTTTTTTTTTGGTTTTTCGAGACAGGGTTCCCTGTAGTTTCTAGAGCCTCTCCTGGATCTAGCTCTTGTAGATCAGGCTGGCCTCGAACTCAGAGATCCGCCTGCCTCTGCCTCCCGAGTGCTGGGATTAAAGGCATGCACCACCGCCCGGCTCCATAGGTCTTATTTTGCTTTTCACTAGTCCTGGAAAGAACCTAGCACGGTGGGGTCTGGGAGAACACTGAACACTGGTACCGCGGTGCCATTTTCACGTACCCGTTTTTCCTTCCCTCACACCACCCTCCTCCTAAAACCCCTTTCCTCAGCTACATCCACTAGAATCTGCACTGGTACTCGAAGGCAGTGCTCAAATTCTATGTTCTTGGTGGTCATGTGCTAGGTACCCAGTTTCAGGCTGTCCATAACCCTCCAGGTGGTTTTCTGTCTCTCCCTTAGCATGTGAAGAACGCTGAGGGCAAGGGCTTTGTCATTAGCAGCACACTCTCCATGGATAAGAGTTCAACAATACAATATAAAATCATTTTTCTTTCTTGTTAAGTATATCATGAAATGAGATAGCAGGAAAGGATACATACTTGTCTATTAGGAGACGGTCACCAAGCACTTGCAACACACCAGAACATGACTGCTGCTCAGCTAATCTGAGCGCAGTAAGAATGCTAGATCAGCTTGATCACTCCTGCTGAGGCCACTGAGAGAAATCAGAGAATTCTCAGGCAAAAAATAAAAACCTGCTGCAGTAGCTCTCTGAAACAAAGTGGACTTCATCCTCAAGGGAGCTATGGATGGTGTGTAAGCTGCAGTGCAGACTGGGGGTTAGGGGTGATCTGCAGTGCAGACTGGAGGTTAGGGGTGATCTGCAGTGCAGACTGGAGGTTAGGGGTGATCTGCAGTGCAGACTGGAGGTTAGGGGTGATCTGCAGTGCAGACTGGAGGTTAGGGGTGAGCTACAGTGTAGACAGGAGCATGAGCTATGGTGCACACTGAACTGATAGCAGATCAACTACCCATTGCAGGCTCTGGTTTCCACATCAAGGGCACATCATCAGTCCATCAGGTAACAAACAGTGAGGGAATGACCAGAGAAAGCATCTGGGGTTGAACTGAGCATTTAGGATGATTCTTAATTTTTTCAGAGAAGTACAACCGAGGGTGGCTATCTTCTTACCGAAAGTTCCTTTTTAGTCTTTGTTAGACACAGAGAACAAGACGACTCAAGCACTACTCTGACCTATCAAGGTTCTCACACCATAACCACAACATAAGTTGCATCGTGTTTCCACAAGGAAAACGCTTTGGATTCTATCTTCTAAAAGCATTAGCTCTTCTTTAGGACTTCAGCTGTGACATTGAAACTCTAGTAATGTTTCACATAGTTGCTTCTGTGCCACTAGGTAGCAAGATTTATTCCTGTGTATTTAATTGAAACCCAAAGGATGGCTCTATAGCGATACAGAACATTAATGAGGAAAGCTGCTGATACTTACACTCCCTTTAGACTTCCTCGATCCAACCATGGGAGGTAGAGAAGAAGCTTTTTGACTGTGGAAACAAATTGCAGTTTGGACATGTGAACGTTAGTTACAAATAATATATGATGCCCACAGCAAGCATTCTAACCTGTTGTCCCTACCCAGAAGTCCTTGTTGATTGACACTTGTGGTTAGTTCCAAAAAACCTCAAAATTCCATTCCAAATCATATCTAATGGTTTCCTGAATATTATCTGACTCAATACTTATAAACAAACTTTTAATAAAAGTTTTTATAACACTTTGAATGTAATTGGCCCCCATAATATTGCTATTAGGAGGTGTAGCCTTGTTGGAGTAGGTGTATCCTTGTTGGAAGAAGTGTGCTACTGTGGGGGCGGGTTTCGAGGTCTCTTTCTTAGGATTCACTCAATATGACAGTCACATCACTTCCTGTTACCTATAAGCTGTAGGAATCTCAGCTACTTCTCCAGCACCATATCTGACTGCCCACTGCCAAGTTCTACTGTGATGATAATGGACTGAACCTCTGAACTGTAAGCCAACACAATTAAGTGTTGGTTTTTTTTTTTGTTTTTTTTGTTTTGGTTTTTCGAGACAGGGTTTCTCTGTGGCTTTGGAGCCTGTCCTGGAACTAGCTCTTGTAGACCAGGCTGGTCTCGAACTCACAGAGATCCGCCTGCCTCTGACTCACGAGTGCTGGGATTAAAGGCATGCGCCACCACCGCCCGGCTCACAATTAAGTGTTTTCCTTTCTAAGAGTTGCTATGGTCATGGTGTCTCTTCACAGCAACAGAAACCCTAAATCAGGCAAACAGTTTTAATTTAAATTCCAAAATTTTCTATTTGTAGGTCAAAAATCATTTTTAAGCTAAGTAACAATAGTGCCAGATTGAGTCAAAAGCAGTAAATTTGTTGAGCATGGTTCCACCTAATCTAGAAATAGAGTCTCAGGTATCAAGTTCAAAGCCAGCCCAGGTCACAAATACTCTCTCAAAAATAATAATTATAGCCGGGCGGTGGTGGCGCACGCCTTTAATCCCAGCACTCGGGAGGCAGAGGCAGGCGGATCTCTGTGAGTTCGAGACCAGCCTGGTCTACAAGAGCTAGTTCCAGGACAGGCTCCAAAGCCACAGAGAAACCCTGTCTCGAAAAACCAAAAAAAAAAAAAAAATAATAATAATAATAATAATAATAATTATAGGGCTGGAGAGGTGGCTCAGAGGTTAAGAGTACTGACTGTTCTTCCAGAGGTCCTGAGTTCAATTCCCAGCAACCACATGGTGGCTCACAACCATCTGTAATGAGATCTGGTGCCCTCTACTGGCCTATAGGATATATGCAAGCAGAATACTGTATACATAATAAATAAATCTTAAAAAAATAATAATTATAATAATGACTTATAAAAGTAATGTCTACTATGACCACTTGTGGTGGAAAAGAAGGAAAAGCACTGGCTTATATTCAGAGAGTTTTTAAACAGGTTAATTATTACCACATAATAATAACAACTTTTTATCATAAGTTTCAGATGTCTGTGCCATTAGGCAAGAATCCATCTCGTAATAAGTCTCTAAAAATAGAATATGAATGTAACAGTAAGCCTTATTAATGTTTATGAGAAAGACCTGTAGTGAGTCACAGTTTTTACATTAGTACCACGTGCCCAGTGCTGCTCACAGCAGGCTCACCAGTTCTGCTCAGCAGAAGTTGTTAAAGGACTGGGTAATCAGCAGCCAGTCCATTGGCACACAACTCTACTGTTCATGAAGGCCTGGGCTCCTACCCAGGCTCAACAGTCCTAACTTCTAATTCTGCTACTCACTAGAAGCCTCTGTTAACCCCATCAGCCTCGCAAATACAATTTAATAGGGCCCACACTGGTGATGTCCCACTCTGCCTCTGCAAAGGACAGCCATGAAAAGGCAATTCTGAGGGCCAAGAGGCCCTGAACTCTGTACGGAACACCAGAGATGGATCCCCAACACCCACCTAGAAAGCTCCAGGGTCATGGCTCAAGGCTCTGCAGCACAGATGCTAGGATATACATGACATCCTCACAAAGGGTGTTTCCAAGGGAAAATCAAACATAGCGCATCACAAGTAGCTACAACTTAAGCCTTGAGGAGGCGATATCTCAGTGGGAAAAGGACTTGCTACAGAAGTGTGGAGACTAGAGTTTGAGTCTCCAATACCCATGAAAATACTCAGAGGGCACAGAGACTACCTTGTAATCTCAGGCCTCAAGAGACAGAGATAATGGATCCCTTCAAAAAGCTGCCTTAAATTGAATCAGCAAGCTCTGGTTTAAGTGAGAGACTTTGTCTCAAATAATAAAGTTGGAAACAGCCAGAAAGACACTTGACATTAACCTTTGACCTTCACATGTTCGTGTGCATACATACAAATAAACACATACACACACATACACATAAGTCTGACTCTGTACTCAGCTTCGCTATCGGTTTGTGTAAGGGCAACTACATCGCTTTCCCATCTTACAGTTTCTAAAGGGAAGGGAGGGCATGTAAGCCAGATAAGGCCCTGCATGCCAATCATCCCAGAACTCAGAGGTGGAGGCAGAAACAGCTGGAGTTCAAGGCCAGCCTTGGCTGCATAGCAGGTTAGAGGCCAGTCTAGGCTAGAGAGACCCTGTCTCAAAAAGATAAGCAAATAAAATTTATAATGAGTGTAAGGTACTGTAAGTTTCTCTCCAAACCAACTGAAAAACTCATGTGTTCTGGCTGCACTACTAGACTCTAAAATGCCCATGAGATTTATACAGAGAGTGCATGGTCTATTTTTTTCTTCACAATAATGGAGCTTTGTATTTTCTTTAAACTTGGTGCAATGCAAAGGTACAAATTCCAACAGTATGTTTTATGCAACAGTTCTCAGTCATAAATGCTGTCTATTCTAACTGATGAATAAGACTGTTGGTTACAGAAAATACTCTTTTCTTTGTATTTGAGAGAGGTTAGTCTTGAACTCACTACATAGTGAGGATTATCTTAACCTCTTGATCCTCCTGCCTCCACCTCTGTGCTTGGAATACCGTGTGTGCCATCACACCTACTATCAATCGTGCACTTGCATTTATATATTTCAAATAGGTGGAACACACGACACAATGGCCTTTCTTCCCCCACTGCCCACTCTTAATCCCCCTCCTCCCTTCACACTGACATTGCTCCAGTGCTCCTTCAAAGAGTGAGAGTGAGTGAGCAAAGACAAAGACTTACCCATAAGGCCTTCTCATTGCTGATTTGTCAAAAAGTAACTCACTGTAAGGTAGTCTCTTAAACTTATCTCTGCCAACGGCCACGTAAAACTGCCCGTTCTCCAGTTCGGCTCCACTCTCAACCAGTTTTCCTTCTAGGGTATAAAGCCTGTCAAAATACCAATGCCAACGGTTAGAATTTCCACGACCATTTGGAGAGGTGCTTAAGAATGCCAACTAAACAGGGCACTCCATTCTTGACTTGGTTCCTCTGTTACTCTTCCAATTACTGACTGTGCAGCCAAGAGATTCAACAGGAACCTCCTATCATACCAGAGATCTGGGCACTATCTGGCTCAACAGGCACCATCAATGAGCCTGGAAGCCCAGCACAGAAATCACTTCTGATACCACAGGAAGATGTTAGAGGGAAAAGGGGAAAGTTACTGGTTTAGACTGTATTTCTTTTCATTTGATATTATTTAGGGGGAGGGCATGTGTGCCATGGTTAAGTGTTGATGGAGGTCAGAAGACAACATTCAGGAACTGGTTCTCTCTGTCCAAGAATCACACTTAGTTCTTCGGGCTTGTGTAGCAAGGAAGTCTCTACACCCACTAAGCTATCTCACCAGCCCCAGAATGTAGTGTTTAAATGAAGTTGAGCTTCCGTGGAAGACGATTGATGTGTTTATCAACACTGTTTCCATGTATTTTCTTGGTATACTTGTAGGCCAACAAGTTTCCTGCCACATTCTCTATTAAGGATAGCCTCTGGCCAAGGTACTACAGCCAAACAAGCAGAACTGGGTAAAGAAAAAAGAAGGTGAGAGGGAAGAAGGGCAGGGGCAAGCCAGCACTAATGGCGCAGAACTGCATAGCATGCATGCTTGTGTCTCCTTTTTAGCCATGCCTAAGCACGAGAGTGGGCATGACCCTCCCAGAGCTATGGGGTTCATAGAGCCTCTTTTACTGTAAAACTGCTGCTGTAACTGCAATTAATATGTCACTTATTGTAAGAACACTGATTTCTTTACCAGATGGTTTAAATTATCTACGGAATTCTTTTAAACAGAGGAAAGTAGGCCACTAGATAACTAAACCAGGAAGATAATGTAATTTTGAAGATTATAAACAAGTTCTAGTAGTTGCTAGGGTTTCAACATAATGTGTTTCAAAAACTTTCAAATGCCTTATATTTAAAACATTGAATAACAATAATAAAATACTTCTATCACTAGGAAAGCAGAAACAGAAACATCATGAGTTCAAGGCTAGCCTGGGCTACATAGTGAGCTGCAGACTAGCTAGCCAGGACTACAGACATGGTATCAAAAAGAAAAAAAGGGGGGATCCATTGATCTATCAGATGGCCATGAAGAACACTAAAAATATCAACAAAAGCCCTGGAAAGTGTCAGTTCTCCATTAGCATGCAGATGTTAACATTTTTCTATAATGTGGGATTTCCAACTCTATAAATCTAAGTAGGAACACAACCCCGATTTCTGCTTAGCCTGTTTCATCGAGTCCACCAAACTGAAACAAAGGCACTGTGGACAGTCAGTCCTCCATCGGGGAAGCTGTCCTGTCCATCAAAGGGTACCCAGACTCTCCCCTGCCTATTGTAGACTGCCCAGAAGTACCCTAGACTCTCCCCTGTCTATTACAGATACCCAGAAGCACCCCAGTCCTTCTCCACTAGATGGAGGAGTGCTGGCCTGTGCTCACCAGAACTGGCTCCAGATACAGATGCAAGTCCCCTGGAAGTAAAATCACACCTGGCTGAGAACCACTGGCCAAGAGCCAGCCAGCCAGACATTCTTCACCCTCTTTCCTCCAAATAGATCCAAATCAAATGTTACACTAGAAATGAAAAGATCTGGACTCTAAGATCTCCCAGCCAAGAGCTGGCTGGTTTAATCTTGGACATGTAACTTTCCTCTCTGGGTCTCATATGTCATGTCTATCAAAAGAGAATAACACTATTTAATTCATAAGAATGCTGAGCTAATTGATTTAAAATGTAAAGTGATTATAAAAATACCTAGAATGGAAGGGGGAAATCATACAGTACTGTATATCAAATAAATAAAAATCAAGAAACAATTAAACTTGCGTGTATGAGTAAAATATACGTGTGATGCTATGAGCATGTGGAGTGGTAGACTTGCCATAGGCAACCTTGAAGTAAAGGTCAAAGGGAGTCATGCGGTACCCTGATCTACCTGTCACTCTCCCTCTTATTCCTCTGAAACAGGGTCTCTTGTTGAGTCTGGAGCTAATATGGCTGACATCCAGCAAGCCCCAGAAACCCCTTGTCTCTGCCTCCCTATAACCCTAACACTGAGGGACAAGGGCAGAGCCAGGAGGATCAACAGGGCTCTCTGGAAGCCAGCTTAGCTCTGGGTTCGAGAAAGGCTCTTAGGAAAGTGCAGAGTGTAAAGCACGGTACACAGCATCCTTCTCTGACCCCCGTGTTGCACACACACAAGAAATGGGGGAAAGGAGGGGGGAGAAGGAAAGGAGGAGAAAGGGAGAGAAGAGGGAGGGGAAACTAGCAGTGCATATACTTGTACATGCATAGAATATTTGTAGTTCTGATTTCTAGTGTACAAAAACTACTCAGGAAAGAGATAGTGGATCTGAATGGGAGAAATACTTTACATTTACACTTTCTGTACTACTTGAATTTTTGTCATATGCTAAGCATTATTTTAAATTAAAACAATTTATACTTATATTTTCAGTGACAATAAAACTATTAAAATAATATATAAACATGCATTTAACTGAAGGACATGATGTGCAGTCATTTGGGAATTTAGTCCAGGCAGTGGCTGTGCTTTGGTATATGTGTGTGTGTGTGTGTGTGTGTGTGTGTGTGTGTGTGTGTGTGCGCGCGTGCACATGTATGGTGTGCATGCACCAAACAGACAAGAACAAGTGCATGGTGCATCAGGAGGGATGAGAAGGAGATAAATACTGAGAGAACTTCTTGGATTTGGAGACACATGTGAGTGTGTAGGTGTGTGTCCATGAGCATACACTACATATACACTTTCAATGCATTCTGTTATTTGTAATCTTCCATCAGAAAGAAAAAACATAAATTAGCTTGCCTAAAGGGATCATTTCAGGACCAGTGAGAGACTTCAGTTAGTAAAGGTGCTTGCCAGAAGCCTAACAACCTGAGTTTAAACCCCAAGGCCCACATGGTGGAAGGAGAGAAATGACTTCCAAAGGTTGTCTTCTGGCCTCCATATGTGCTCACACACACACACACACACACACACACACACAAACATAAATAAGTAAATAAATAAATGTAGTAAAAAAAAACCTTAAGCAATAACTTCATAGGCTATACCATGCTTTAAATGTTCATTTAAATTTCACTAAAAAAATGCTTTTGGTTTTAATTTTGGAGCATCTCACTTATCCTCCCTCACCTGTCTCCTCCTGAAGCCCATCTCCTCTTTCTAGCATCTGACATTTTTGCCTGAGACAAACCAGTTTAAACCCCTGAATAAACAGTCTTGCCTCCCTGGGGAAAGAACACTCAACTAACAATCAAGAAGCTGGTACGGGCCAAAAAGTTCCTTTCTCTTAGCGTAGAATGATGCTTGTTTATTACTCTGCACTAAAATAGCAAAAAACAGGTTAAATCTTCTGATGTGTTCCAACATGCCACAGACTGATAGGAACAAACCCCATTAAAGTGCCATTATATATCATAGTCTTCATATAAAGAAACTCAGGCACGTTAAGCTTAACAGGGTCAGCCAAACTTCAGATCTAGGAATCAGTGACTCCAGAGCCCATGGGAACATCTTTGAGGTTGATTCCCAAACCATCCCCGCTGTGGGAAGTGCTATTACACACCTGTGAACAGCCCCACTCCGAAGAGTTATTTTCTCTGTGACCATCTGTAGCACGTGATCCCACTGATTTAAAGCTTTTCTAGGAATGAGGAGTCGAGAAGCTGGGCTTATGAGGTCTCCATTTGCAATCAAGCTGTGGAGGAAAAGGAAAAAGAGACAACGCATCTGAAAACTGTTATACTCATAACATTCAAATTCCAACCCCCAAGGAAAGCACACAGTCAGTTAATTCTACCCTGAAATATGAAGGGCTCCAACTTACAAAATGGTGCAAGGTTCATGCAGTGATTTCCTGAAACGGGCAGACACATTGATCCTGCTGTGAATGACTGGCTTCACCTTCAAAAGCAAAGCAAAGGGAAAAAGTCACTAGATTCCTAATGGAGAAACAGGACGGTACTCGCTGTGCTGAAATAAGGTAATACCACCTTGTTCTGACTCCATTTTGTGTTTGTTTAGACAGTTCTCAGTCCTCTACCCACTCCACACAATAGTGAAGTCTGCCTTGGCAACACATTTGAGATCTCCATGGCCTTGACCATGGTCCAGATATATTAATTAAAATAATTAAAGTAAACTAAAATAACTAGTAAAAAAGGCAAAAATATTGGCATATGTCTAAGAAGAGGAGGGGAGAGGAATGATTAAAATGCAAGGGAGGAAAAAGAGGAGGGGAAGAAGAGGGAAGGGGAACAGCAACAGCAGCATTGTCAGTGAGGAGCCTATGAGCAGTTAGCTATTGGCTTTACTCTCTGCCGGCTAAATAATTAGACTTGAATAATGCATGGCAGCCTTTCCTTTAAGAAACCACCCATATTTTTAGGTATAGAGTAAAGGACTAGGAGGAGGGGAGGGATCTCCCTAGGAAATGTATCTCCATACCATAAAATAGTATGGAGGGATGTGGGGAAGTGGAATAGAAGAATCAAATGGGGAGAGGAAAGGTGGGCAACAGATGCAAAACAGGGAGGAGTGGCTAAAACTAAGGACCACGTGAGCGATCATACAGAAACACAATGCAATAGACGCCTCTTAAATTATATAAATATATAAATGGAAACTAAATTGAGTCACCAAGTAATGGAGCAGACTAAGCACGAACTAGACATCTATTGTCACCAAATGAAGCCTCCAATGCCAGGGATGGGTTACATCTAATTTAGTTGTTGGTCAAAGAGGCCCCATGTACTTCCTAACAACCCAGAATACCCCCAAGTCTGTAGGTTGCTCTCCAAAAACTGACAGTTAAGGCCTTACTGCGGTAGATGACACCTACACAACTCTTTGAACATGAAGTCGACCTGGTGCCTACCTAGAGCCTTCGCTCCTATGGACTGATAATGTTCATGGTTCTGGAAGACATTCTGCATAATACCAAATGAGAAGGGTAACCACCAACCAAACTACAACCCCTTTGATCTGCCATGGTGACCTGCCTGCAAGACATGCTGGTACAACAGTGGTAAAGATCTGAGAGTAGCCAACCACTATCTGGTTGGGTTGAAGACTGATTCTATGGGTTGGAACTTATATCTGACACCGTATGGATGGCCAAGAACCTGAGACTAGGCAGGCCATGGACCTAGAGGAAAATCAAATACTATTGTTCTCCTAGAGGAACGTAATAATAAATTGACTCCTAATGACGTTCAGCTCTACTCAGATCAGTGTCCTGCTCAGGCATCATCAGAGGAACTGCTTCCTACAGCAGATGGAAACGAATTCTTGGGTTTTTTTTCTCATAACACTTCATATGGATTTCTTTTACCTTGTATGTCTTTTGCTCATCTAGTGTGGTTTCCAGTTGTGTGTTTAATCGGAATCTGTGTGTAGGAATGTGTGTGACTCTGCATCTGGATGTGTTTCTTGTGATTTTTTTTTTTTTTGGTTCTTTATTTTCTGTTTGTTTTGTCCTATTCTGATGGGCTTGCTTTTGTTTTACCTTATCTTTTGCCTGTTTGATGTTTTCAATAAGAGGGAGACAGAATGAACGTGGACATGGGTGAGTAGGGAAGTGGTGCAGGCAGATCTGAGAGGAGTTGGGAGGGAAACTAAATCAGAGTATTTGCTTACTGTATAAAAAAATCTATCTTCAATAAAAAAAATTTAAAGACAAAAAAATGAAACAGCCATGTTTAAAGAAGAATTCTTCAATTGACCAGTTGCTGGAAGGAACAGTACTCATAAATGGTTGCTAGGTGGACATTAAATGTTGACTAGAATTTAACTGAAAGCTACTCTGACTTAGAAAAAAAATTAAACTTTAATTGAACAATTTTTCCAATTTTATTCCCATGGGTAGTTCACTTTATGTAATGCACACGTCTTAAGTACTCAAAGAAACACATGGTATGAAGGACTGTCCCTCCCACTCCCATTCCCTAGCCACCAGACTGCAGTCAACGGTAGCGATATTCCTTCAGAGAGAGTCTCTGCGTGTTATCTAGCATAGCCCTAACAGACATGTAGGTTTAACCTAAGTGACAGAGCGCTGTGACTGTTCCACACCTTGCTTTACTAGTGATCCTCCACGGAAAGTGTTTTGCATTGGTGCCTAAAGGAGGGTTGCTCCCCTCAGGTCAGCTATCTGCACTGCACCCCACAGAGATGCTGCAGCTCAGTTAACCTCTCCTAAAGCAGCCAGTCCCTTCCATTGTGTCTTAACTTCTGCTATTCACTTGCATAAATTTATATTTATCAACACAATCAAATATGAGAACTTGGAATTTCCTGAAGTAAAGGATACATAGCTTTTTAGGTCAATGATGTTTGTGACAAGATCAAATTGACCTGAAGAGTCTCTTCCTTTGCTAAGCTCATACACTTCATAAAAACCTGGAGTTAACACACAAATAGTACTATCTGAGACAGGGCTGGGGCTTAAACAGTCCTTAGAAAACAGCAAATCTTCATTGCCTGCTTACCTGCTCCCTCTTAGGTCCCTGCCAGCTAAGTGCGAATGAATCTGCACCCAGGTGAGGGACAGGCCCTCCTGCTGTGTCTCTCACAGTCCCTTTCTTCCACAACCCCCACCACAACTGTACTTCCTTCCTGACAGCTCAGACAACAGCTGCTAGGGTGTCCATGGTTCTCTACTGCCCTGTCTTGTCTTTCCCATAGCACTTATTGTCACCGAAGTGTGTCGTATCGACTTGGTTTGCAATCACCAATTCCTGTTGCTTTACTTGCTCTCAGCGTAACTCAGTAATGCAGTCAACACACACTACATCAGCTGACACGTTTTCAGTCTGTATAGGTCTTACCACAGAGTCTTGGTAGTTTGAAACCTTGTTGAATTGTTGAATTAAAGATAAAGATAAGTAAGTTATATAAATTATTTTAAAGCTCTCGTCTAAATTATTTCACTTTAGTAATTTAGAGAAATAAATACATACATTATAACTCTAACTTTATTCTGAATATAAAAGTTGGTAGTTGAGAAAAATCACAGCATTAGTACGAACAGCCATTATTTTCTACATGGTCATTTTCAGCATGGCAAAGATCCCCACCAAGGTTTCACGATTAACCATCTAAATTGAAGACTAATCTTAATTGCATTGCCATTTTCCAACAGACCAATAAAAGTATCTGAAAAATAAAGTAATATATCTGAATTAAAAAATCAGTAAAAAAAACACTGGTTAAATCAATTTTTAATTTTTAAATAATTATCATTTTTGTTCTTGTTTTGAGACAGGTTTTTATGCTGCCTAGGCTTATCCTCATATTTGCTATAGAGCCAAGACTGACCCTGAACTACTGATCTGCCTACCTCTGCCTTCCAAGTGCTGCAGTAACAGGAGTGTGCCACCATACCCAGCATATCATGCATGCTTCTAATTAGCATTTTCAATAACATCACATCTAAATTCAAAATAAACCAAATCAACTTGAGTGTGGGCTTTCCAGAGCTCTGATCTGGGATGAGTGTTGGTCAAGTGCTGCCCATCTATATTATGACCCTGGTAATGGGAGACAATGGCAAATGAGAGCTCTTATAATTTTATCAGTCCTCTTATAAGCACACACGCTTCCCCTTGGCCTTTGGCACAGACAGCATTTAGCATGAGAATGATGTGAAGTGTCTTCACACTGAGTCTGAAGGTGTGCACACCAGGGCTAGAGGCTAAGGAGCTCCCACTCCCACCTTGTGAAGCAAGGCTGAGCAGGTTCAGCATGTAACCTGTAACTGAGACCAAGTCAAATACACCGGCACCACTCATCGGTTTGGGGAATGAATATTCTTATAGAACAAAGTAGAACAGCAGTCGTGAGAGACTAGTAAGGATATGGCTCGGGGTGGAAGGAGTAGGAAGAAATTCAGTAGGTAACAACACACAATCAGGGAGGAGACGCTAGAGCTGGCCTCTATAGTACAACTATAGTTTAGTGTGAGATGTCCCCCATAGGCTCACATGTCGCCACCCAAGGACTAAAAGAAGACAAAATTTCTAACACACTGAGAAGTGGATTAGTCGAATCAATCAGAGAGAGACAGGCGTATGATTCTGACCAAGTTCTCATTTCTGCCCATAAGTAAAAGATACATGGAAGAGAATAGATGGTGGCAGATAAATGATAGAAGGGAGGGAGAGAAGAGAGGGAGGGAGGAAAAGTACATGATAAATAGGTAATTGGGTGATAGAGATAACTAGATGAAAAATAGGTAGATTAAATAGACACACAGACAGAAAGATGATAGATAGATAGATAGATAGATAGATAGATAGATAGATAGATAGATAGATAGATGATAGATAGATAAGCATAGAAGGCAGTTTAAAAGTATATAGATAATAGAAATAGATGATAGCTAAATAATATATGATTGATGAATAGATAATAGATGGATAACCAGATAGATAGATAGATAGATAGATAGATAGATAGATAGATAGATAGATGGATGGATTAGATATACAGGTTAAGTACATAATATATCTGTTAATCAATCAACCAATATGTTTAGTGATATTTTATTTATGTTTTATAAGTAAAGCTTGCCTGACGACCAGAAGGTAAAACTAAGTCACTAGAAGCCAGGCAGTGGTATCACACACCTTGATCCCAGGATTTGGGAGACAGAGGCAGATGGATCTCTGTGAATTTAAGGCCACCCTGGGCTACACTAGACCAATACAGAAACAGTTCTAGGTTGTGGTAGCTCACACCTTTAATCCCAGTACTAGAGAGTCACATGCCTTTAATCTAGAGAGGAATGTAAAGCGGGATGAGACAGAAACTTGCTCTCTTTTCAGTCAGAGGATTTCTTAGAGGTAAGAGCTCCCTAGTGGCTTGACTGCTTTGTTTTTCTGATCTTCAGGTTAAAACTCCAATATCTGTCTCTTGGTTTTTACTATTCGTACTACAAATAGATGTAGAAAAGTTTGAATGATTCTGCTAAGTCAGCCAAAGAACTGCTTGGGGGAAGGAACTAACTGCCACAGTGAGTTGCACACCCTTGCTGCTCCCTGGAGCTGTTACCTGGCACTTGCCACCTTTCCAACCCTGTACCAAGAAAAGCAAAGTCAGCCTACAAACCCAAGGGAACAAAGCTGCAGAATGGATTCTCACAGTCAGTAAGTGCTTACCTCCTGTAGAAACTCCTTGCACTGTTTAAGGGCACAGATTTCAATAACTTTCTAAAATGCCAGATTTTATGATAGTCCATAAAATTAGAGAAACTAATGTACTAATTTTAACCATTTTTCAAGTGTAGGCCAACATGCACTAGGTTTCTGCTTTCTTTCTGGTAGATATTTAAAGAAAACGGGATCTCAAAAATCTTTGAGGATACTTTGTTACTTTGAAAAATCACCCAGCATCAAAGAGGGGACAAAGTTCTTTGCAAAATATTTAATCATTTCTCACCCTTTTTGATAAGGGATCAAAAAAATTAAAGACCCAATAGTAAGAAATCATTTACCTAAGAATCAACATTACAGACATATCCAAGTATAAATTGTCCTAAAGAGATTTTTTTTTAATCATTCAGGGGCTGGGCATGGTGGCATAAGTTTTTAGTTCCAGAATTCTGGAGAGGCAGGTGGATCTCTGTGAGTCCAAGGCCAGCCTGGTTTACAGAGTGAATACCAGGACAGCCAGGGCTACACAGTGAGACCCTAGAAAAAATAAAATCATCCAGGGTGTACCTCAATAGCAGAGTTTGTCTGGGACACATAAGGCACAAGGCTTTGTCCCTGACAACCACTTCTGAAAGGAAAGTAGTGGTTGTCATCATTCACTGTCCGATAGTACCGCTTTGAATGGAATAAAGAATGGCTAAAAGCAAGTGGCACGGTGAGCACACACTCCACAGGACCGAGCTGCTCTATCACAAGATAGATATTTCATTCTGCAAACAGTTCCTATACTTAACAGATAAACCATCCATCACAGAAATGCTCAGAGTGCACAACCTGAAAAGGACACCTGAAAAGAAAAGACTACAATAAGAATGGAAGACTGAGAGCAGCCTTTCCCAGAGGATGCTCTGGGAAAAAAATGTAAGAAACAGGCTTATTCCTGCTTTGACATTTCATTATAGGAGACAGTTGCTTCTGCCAAAACAAGGAAAGCTGAAAGACATTTTTAAAAACACATTAGAGAGTTTACGTTTCAAAGAAATCTAGATAACGTGAATTCTAGAGAGAATGGGTTCTAAGTGAGACAGAATCTAGGGCTGCTTGCACCGCCAGGATGACAAACCTTCTGTAGTGAGTCAGCTAGAGGCCGGGTTGGCATTGTGGAGAAGACTGGGACGTGCTAAGTCCTCACCACCAACAAAGTCTTCTTCACCTGGAGCTGTTTTCAGGTGCGCAGAAGTATAACAAAAGCTAGGAGCAAGGCGAAGAAGCAGAGACAGAAACCCCATGGCAGGGAGGGTTGGAGGTGGGGCTAGGTAATAGATTCTCCAGTGGCATATAGGGCTAACAGTTGGAAAAACTGTCAAGAGACTTCTCTAAATCTCATGAGGACTAATTCCCAGGCCCTGAAAGAAGTCCTAATTTTACCCTTGTTACGTCTGAAAGCATTGATTTAGAGAAGACAGGTAAAGCTATCTGCAGCCTGTACTGAGACTGGCTTGGGCTGTGAAAAGACCAGCCCCTTTCCCTGGCACCCACAGAGGAGGCACGGATAATGTCTTCTCAGGAAAAGTATTTTCTACTTTCAGCTCCTACACATAAAAAAATGTTTTGCAATGTGACCTCTATACAACAAACACAGCAAAACAATTCAGATAAAGAGGAAAACAGAATCTACTGTCAGAGGGAAAAACAAAGTCAAGCCAGACATTGCCATGATATTGAGATGGGCAAATAAGATTTTCACTGTTATAAATGCATTAAACAGCTTGGTGACAAAGGGTTAAGCATATCAAACTAAACTCATGCAAAATGAGAGAGGTCTAGATCATAAACTCAAACTCCAAAAAGAAACAAAAATTCTAGAAGCAAAAACAGAATATCTGAAATGAAGAACTTATTACATAGGCCTACCAACCTAGGCATAGCAGAATATACCTGAGAAAACAACTTTTGAAAGAGAAAATGAAAGTTCCAAGAGATGGCTCTGCTGGTAACAGTGCTTGCTGCACAAACCTGGCGGCCTTAGTTTGATCCCTGAACTCACATGGTTAGAAGAAGAGAACCAACTCTATGTAACTACCAGAACACGTGTGCACGCACACACATGCACACACACACACCAATAAATAAATGCAAAAAAGAATTAAGTTAGTTCCATTAATGTTATATAAAATAAAAATTGAAATAAAGACATTTCTGAGCACACACAGAGAGAGAAAGAAACACAAAAAGCCAAAGCCAAAAGAATTGATAACAGACCCACACTTAAAAAAAATGATGGAAGTTTCCAGACAGATAATGGAGATATTTAGAAACAAAGAAGCCTGGATATACATGAAAGAATAAGGAACACTGGAAAGAAATGTACCAGCTATTTCAAAGCCGTTAAAAAAGTGAACAACTATAATGTTTATTTTTTAAAACAATGTTTTAAAGCAAAATAATGATTCATAAAGTTGGTCAATACATTACTAGAAGCAAGTTATTTAATGTGAATGCAAAGGTATGAGTGAGGGTAGATGGAATTACACTATTGTAAAGTTCTTTGGGGACTGAGAGAATATTATTTAAAAGCAAACTAAAATTAAGGATACATGTTACAAGCACTAAAGTAATTATTCAGATCTCAAATATCATAACTAACTATCCATTATAGAGATAAAAATTAAATATTTCAAATGTCTGATGAACCTAAAGAAAGCAGCAAAGAACAACATGAAGCAAACAAAAGCAAATGATGGACTTAGATCCAATTGTGCCTATACCTCACTAAATATGAATGAATTACAAACTCCAAGTAAGGGCAGAATCAAAGAGACAGCATAAGAAACTCACACTCAACTGCACACCATTAACAAGAAACTCAGTTTAGGTATAAAGACAGGAACAGACTGGAAAGCACACTATCTGAATGTTAACCGAGTCCATCCAAATGCTTCCTTCAGTGACAGAATGGGGGATATATCATGCCCATTTTCTCAACTAATTTTCATAGATACTACATATATTCACTTCTAAAGTCGGGTGTTTCTTTTCAAAGATTGATTGTATTTCTATATTGTGTATATATGCACGTGTGTGTCTATGGGTATGCACGTGTATGAGTACAGATGCCCACAAGAGTCCACAGAGGGCACTAATGCCTTGGAGCTGGCATGACAGTTGTAAGCCACCTACTATGAGTGCTGGGAACCAAACTCAGTTCTTTTGCAAGAGTGGAGTGTGCCCTTAGTTACTGAGTCATAACTCAGCCCCAGAGTTGAGTGTTTCTTAAAGAATACCATATTCAACAATCTATTTGATATAGTAAATATGTTTTTTTCTTGTACTATTGTGCTCTTTAAGACTTCAGAAAATAAAATCAAATATTAGCATTTCAGAAGACTACAACACCAAGTTGTTTTATCTCATGACCTTCTATGTTTCAAAGGAATATATATATATATATACATATATATGTATATGTATATATATATGAATATGTGGCTAAAGAATCCAGCAATATGCTATCTATGAACCACTTTTTTTCTTTTTTCTTTCTTTTTCAAGACAGGGTTTCTCTGTGTAACAGCACTGGCTGTTCTGAAACTCACTCTGTAGACCAGCCTGGCCTTGAACTCACAGAGCTCCTGCCTCTGCCTCCTGAGTGCTGGGATTAAAGGATGTGTCGCCACTGAACCACTTCTATCATGCCCGTTGTGTTTTCTAAGCTGATTCCTCCTCCTCTGGACTCATAAAGGTCAGCATCCCCTCTCTAGGGCTCCATCCTGCCCTGTACTCTTCTTAACCCGAACATCCTCCCGGACAAGTTTATCAAACCCACTGCTGTTGAACACAATTTTGCCACTGCCAGCCAAGTTTCTATCTGTTGTTCAGATCTTTCTCTTGACACTGCATGTGTATACCCCACGAGAAGAGTCCACTTCTTCACCCTAAATGGAGATATAGAAAAATCTATTTGTACCTAAGCACTCACTGAGTCCCTGCAGCATAAAAGTTTATTTTGTCTCACTTGGTATTCAAAGATAACTTGCACTTTTTTTCAAAGCTGTTAAAAAGCAATGCACGGCTGATCAGTCACCTAAAAAATTCAAAGAAGGGTCCCATGGCTTCTCCTTCCTCAACGTTGCTTCATGTGCTCCCACTCTGTACCTCTCACCCGTCTCTCTCTCTCTCTCTCTCTCTCTCTCTCTCTCTCTCTCTCTCTCTCTCTCTCTCTCTCTCTCTCTCTCTCTCTCTCTCTCACGCACACACACACACACACACACACACACACACCAATGCCCAGCCTTAGGATCTCACAAATCCTCCCACACTGCATCCAGAACAGGTGAGCACAATTTCTGCCTTTGGTGCCTTTCCTCACCCACCACCCATTTCTGAATCACTCTTCCTGCAGTACAGGTCCAACCATGTGATATCCCAATGCAAGAGCCCTCAGAGAAGGCCACCACCTTCGATGACAGCTTTGGGCTCAGATGTTCTGTCTGGCCACACCCCAGCATGCAGCAGCCTTCTCACTGATCAACCTTCTTCCTGGAATTCAGTCAGCTGGATAGACTTCCTCCCTCAGAAATTCTCAGTCATTCTCCTCGGGAGTCTCCTGTGCATCTTCCATGAATGTGACATATTCTTCTCCTATTACAGATAACTACTGGGCTGCATCTCTCTTTTTTGGTTTTCCTAGCAAGCACCCTCATACATAACCCACTGGTGGCACTTTAGACATATAACACTTCAATTCAACAATAATTAGGATGAGTTTTTGAGCACAAATCATGCTCAGAACTCAGCCACTTTGTCCCTTTTGCTTTTCATGATATCTTTATAGGGCAACCACTTATGTCTTTAAAGTTTTCAACTTTAACTATAACATGCTTTTAATTACACTCACATTTATTACTAAAATGTACCTTACAATGTTAGCATTGTTCTATTTTTTATTTTTATTACATCTTATTTATTTATTTCAGGACAGAGACGTACATGTGCCACAGCAGGTATGTGAAGGTCAGAGGACAACTTTTGGGTACCACATGGGTCCCAGGGATTGAACTCAGGTTGTCAGACTTGGTAGCAAGTGCCTTTACCCACTGAGCCATCTCACCAGCCCTATGGTTAACATTATTCTAAAATTATAATGAGCCTCTTCACACCTCAGTAGGTAAACAAGGAGTCACATAAGGCCCCTTGTGATTCTCCATCCAGGTGTCTTAGTGCACCATGCAACCTGCTAGGGGTGTCAGTAAAAAACTGTCCACTAGCAGACAGAACCAGCACATATTGCCAATCATTTAACTGAGATCTTTACTGGGTTATGTGAAAATGAATACATGCACATATTCTATATGTTAACATATATAGGCCATGCTTATTCAGTGATCTCAAATCCACTCAAGTTCCTCTCTCTTCAGCTACTATTGACCTCATTGATATAATTTTTGTGAACATAAATAGAATGAAAATTGAAGCTTACAGAAATTCCAGTTCCTGGGTACGGTGGCAGATTCAAGTCCTGACTGAGTATTCTACAGTTGAACTATAATGACTTTTTTTTAAAATTCCAACCAGACTAACTTCAATAAGAACCTAGTCATAGAAGGTGTTGCTAATTACAATGAGCAGGGTGCTCAGAACATTCCCGGGAGGCTCCAATTAGTCTCTGAGCTGATGAAACACCTCAGCACTGCCCAAGCCCTGCACAGGTCCCTGCATTGTACCAGCACAGGCGCCAATTCCCAGAAGAAGCACTAGGGCTCATCGGTCAGGGTGGTTTATCATCTCTTACTCAGAGGGCCAAATATGCGCACTATCCAATGGGTTTACATATCTGTCTTTAGCTACTGTCTAAAAGAAGTTCTTCCTTTCCCTGGAGCAGGAAAACAATTCAAACCAAACCAACAAATGATTCATCTGTCCAAAGCACAGCAGGGACAAAGATTCATATTTAACTTAAGAGTGACCCAAGACAAGGCTGGAGTGATAGCTCACTGAGGACCTGAGATGGATCCCCAGAATTCACGTGGAAAACCCAGGTGTTGTGTGTACATCTATAGCCCCAGTACTGGAGAGGCAGAGGCAGGAGGATCCCTAGAGCTTGCCAGCCAACCAGCTGCATCTACTTGGTGAATCCCAGGTGTGAGAAACTCTATCTCATAAAAAAAAAAAAAAAAAAAAAAAAAAAGAGGACCAACAAGATGTCTTAGGATCCCTGGACCACACAGTGAAAGAAGAGAACTGACTCCCAAAGTGGTTCTCTGACCTTCATGTGCACACACCAGCACACACACACACACACACACACACACACGCACGCACGCACGCACATGCAATGCACACACATGCATGCACACACACACGCACGCACGCACACACACGCACACGCACACTCACATGCAACGCACACACACACATGCATGCACACAATCCAAAAGATAAAATACTTATCACAGAAAGTATTTGCTTGGAAAAACTCTTAAGCATATATGTATACTAAACAAATGTTCATATTACTAAGTCTTCAACCAATTTTGACCCAATTAAATCTATTTCCCAACATGTCTAATGATTGTAAGTCATTTACAGTCAAATTTCTCTTAAGTACACTCTGTGGATTTTGAAAGATCACATTAACCCTGGGAATTCCTCATATGCAATGTTAAACCTTTGGCTGATTACCTTAATCTAAAAATGATTAATTTGGTGGGCACTTTGCCTTATAGAGAAACCAGACAGTACTTTAATACTGTCAAGGTATTTATAAGTAAGTGTGTGGGGGCCCCCTAATGCTATGCTGAAGAGAACAATATGACCCCTACAAAGTTAAAAAATAACCAATTAACCCGAGAGAACTCTCAGAAGTTACGGGAACTGCCGCTAACCAAGCATTAAAAAGGGGATGCCTGTTTTAGGCTGTACCTTTTATTTGCATGTTCCTTCTAGTTACCAACCAGTCTTGCTATCTCACCATTGTTGGCTTCTGATTTGTTTTGTTTTTCCAAATGGGATTTAGGTTACCAAACAATCTGGGCCGTAGAATATACATTTCCACTAAGAATACAGAGGATCAAACACAGTATCGAGAACAATCCCAGATGAGAGTAGGCAGGGCAGGAGAGAGAGGCATGTAGATTAGCGAGATGTCTCCACCTCCATGGAAACCAGGGGTCCTGTGTAACATGTGTGTACACAACCTGCGCTCGGACGTAGAGCAATACTAAGAATGCTGTTCACCCATCGGTTTATGCCCAAGAGGGGACACTACCACTGTGAGGCAGCCCTGGCTTCAGGCTTTATGCTGAGGATTCAACAAGGGGGAAGGACGACACATACACACACCACCACCACCATCACTTCCCCTCCTGGAGCATTAGAGTGACAGGATGGATGTAAAAGATGAACACGCAGCCTCCCCGGGAGCCCTGAGCTGGGGCTCATTTCAAGCCCTAAAATGTCACCTCTTCACCACACTCCTGAGTACACTGCTTTGTCACCTAAGTGGTTTTCCATGTGCAGATGTAGGATATAAGCCATGCATTTCATTTCCATATCCCTAAAATAACTTTAAGTTCTTGCTTTCTCCAAAGATATTAAAATGCAAATAACCTTGAGCAAAAAGAAAAGCTTTGAAATTTAAATGATTAAAAATATGACTTTGCTAGCCCTGAGTATCAAATAACTACTAAGGCAACGTAAATCTCTGATTATGATAAAACATGTAAACAGATGGAATCAGATCCAGGTATCCTTCCATAACTTGAGAAAAAAATGACATTGATGTAGAAATATGAGAGAGAAAATAGGAATTACTACAATAACAAGTTTTCTATAAAAATCATCTACAAACTTCACTTTCAGTTGTCTCCTATATATTCTGCAGCATATATCGCACAGGGCAAACACGATAGGAACTAAATTTGTGTTGACAAGCATCGTTGAAAAGACATACAATCCAAGAAGAAAAGCTCCCTGGCATGATTCAGTGTTACATAACGCTCAGTCAAGCCTATGGCGCCTCCTCAGCTTCTCTAAGTAGTTGAGACACATGTTCTGTCCTTAACCAAAACCACTAAATGTGTAATTGATACTATAGGACTGAGACTTTTCAAAAGAAATGTATATTCCCTATAAGCAAAATATAATGATTTAAGTTCGTTTCTGATTTAGATTAATCCAATCTGACTCTAAGACACCTTTTCCTGAATTTTTTCAATAGCACGATTTCTCTGATAGAAGCCCTGGTGAAGAGCCAGTGAGATGGTTCAGCAGGTCCTTGCCACCAAGCCTGAAGGCCTGAGTCTCATCCCCAGGACCCACTTGGTGGAAGGAAAGAATTGTCTCCCGGGTTATCCTCCCACCACCACACATGCACTGTGGAACACACATACCCACAAATGCCCACACAAGCTAACTAATTAACAGTTAGCTAAGCATAGTGGCACATGCCTTTAATCTTACCACCCAAGAGGCAAAGGCAGGGAGATCTCTGAGTCTGAGGCTAGCCTAGCCTACATAGCAAGTTTCAGGATAGCCAGGACTACATAAGAAAACCTTGTCTCAAAAAACAAACTTAGGTCAGGCAGTAGTGGTGCATGCCTTTAATTCCAGCACTTGGGAGGCAGAGGCAGGAGGATCTCTGTGAGTTCGAGGCCAGCCTGGTCTACAAAGTGAGTTCCAAAACAACAATGGCTACACGGAAAAACCCAGTCTTGAAAAGAAAAAAAAAGCTGGTGGTGGGGGTGGGAGGGAGGGAGGGATAAAGCAACACCAGTGAAAATACCTTGACTTCCAGGATGAAAAATGACGCTCATGAATCTAAGCCTTTTCAAATGAGCAGTCCCGGACAATGTGCTCCTGCTGCTCTTCAGTGAAGCACTTCTGCCCAAAGCAATGGCCCATGAGTCAAGTTCACCCACACCAACCATCAGCCCTTACTACATTATCTGAGACGTTCAGAAGCCTGGAGTGTCATCCACACAGAAATCTCAGAGGTTATAAAGAAATCAGGGCTAGGGACACAGAGTTGAGGGTAATTATTTCATAGATGATATTCAAAGTCATGAAACTAAATGAACTTACCAAGTGTGGTAGCTAATTTTCATTGCCAGATTGACTAAATTTGAAGTGACCTAGGAGACACACTTCTGAGTACGGGTGTGGTTGGAGAGCATTTCTGGAGAAGTGTAGTAGAGAAGAATCTACACTAAATTAAATATGGATTGCACCATCCCATAGACGGAAGACTCCTGAATGGATAAAAATGGGGAAAAGCCATACCAGGGGCCATCCCCACCTATGCATTTGAACCCTAAACTGCAGCTCCATTTCATGTTCCAGGGTAAAATTCCCTTAACAGGAGAGGCTTCTCTAACTATTTGACTCCATCGGCAGAAATAAGCAAACCTGTTACACATCGATAACCCAATCTTACTGGAAAGGGTAGCCAGGGTTTGAACATGGTATGTCTGTCCACCATAGGTTTATGTGCTTGGACTTTTGATCCTGAAGAGGCGGTGCTGCTTTAGAAAGCTGTGTGATATTTAGTGGGTATGCTGGGTTGGAGGATCACTGAGGATGAAGTCTGACGTATGACAGACAGCACTTCCTGTCTACTCTGTTTCCTGAGGGCAGATGCAATTGGGCCAGCTACCTTACACTCCTGCTTCAGTGTCTTTCCCAGCCATGGTGGACTGTATCCTCAGACTATAAGCCAAAATAAATCAATATTTCCTTCCTTAAATCACTTCTTCTCTGGTATTCAGTTATAACAAAAAAAAACTAATACAATGGAAAATGGCACAGGGGGTGGCTAATCTAACTTGCCAGGGAAACAGAATCCTTGCAGTATATGGAAATCTAAAGACAGAAACCCCAAATGCATTTCTGTAATGTAGTTACCAAAATGCTTTATGTATAAGTATGGGCTAGCAATCCTACAACTATTTTGTGTATTTATGATACGTCATACTACATAATTTAATGTGGCTAATAAGAGCAGGGGTTTCCACTGTTATAGAAAGATGCTGGAGCCCCAGGGGTGCACTTAGCACATGGAGCTTATTCAGGAAGAATTACAAATAAGGAATGGGTGCAGGTCAGAAGAAACCCTGTTGTGCTGGACTATATTGGGATGTGTCAGGATGAACTCAGATTCTGTTCAAAAACTTTATCTGCATAAATTTAAGCAGATGGGGGGGTGCATAATAATGCAGCTGTGTGCACATGTGTGTGTGCTCTCAAGCATCTGTGTGCATGTGTGTGAGCTCTCAAGCATCTGTGTGCACATGTATGTGTGCTCTCAAGCATCTGTGTGCACATGTGTGTGTGCTCTCAAGCATCTGTGTGCACATGTATGTGTGCTCTCAAGCATCTGTGTGCACATGTGTGTGTGCTCTCAAGCATCTGTGTGCACATGTGTGTATGCTCTCAAGCATCTGTGTGCACATGTATGTGTGCTCTCAAGCATCTGTATGCACGTGTGTGTGCTCTCAAGCATCTGTGTGCACATGTGTGTGTGCTCTCAAGCATCTATCTCTCAGCTCTGCCTACTGAGAAAGCCTCCAAGCAATGACACTTCAGGAGGAAGGAACATCCAATGCCACACTAAACTAAAAGGGATGAGGGCTTCCAGAACAACAATCAAATATTATTAAACACTAAGAGTGACAAGTGAGTCTGCAGTGTCTCCTGGTAGTAGAAAACAGGAAAGACCTCCCAGAATAGGAGGGCCTAAGACAGCCAACTTGAAGAAATGACCAGGGTCCAAAACGGGGATAACATCAGCAACAACATGAATAGTGACAGTAAAGAATTTTAACTAAAATCAAATATCCATGGGCCTGCCAAATGACAAAGTACGTAAAAACATCTGCTATGTTATGATGTAAGTCTGACGACCTAAGATCATCTTCAGAGCTCATGGAAAGGTGTAAGAATAAAATCATGCCACAAAGTTGTCCTCTAACCTCCATGTGCACACGGTGACCATATGTATGAGCATGTACACACATATAAATAATAATAATCAAAATAAACAAATACCCACACTCCATATGATACAAATAAAAGATAAGTTTTTACACAGAAAATTGCTTTACACAGCAGAATTCCAGTTAGGAATGTGGAAGCAATAAAGGAAAGAGAAAACACACAATGCCAGCTGATGCGGAAAAGAGCCACTGATTTATCATATATTCTGAGGGTGAAACCATGAATAAAGGGAAACAGTGCATCTGCATAGTCTCAAAGTCTCCCTACACAGAGCCTCCTTGTCCACTTAGAAAACTAGCAAATAGCACACCTACCTTCGTTCAAGGTTAGTATCAGCGGCAACACCACCCATCCACGTCATGTACTGCCAGGGTGACTAACACCAAATAAGAGGCTTGACTCTGCCTGCTAAAAGGAAATTTCCCACCTCTCCCCTCTCTGGGCAAATTAGGTATTTTGAACACTTGAAAGGAACCTACTCCTTTGGAATGCTAGAAAGGCCTTTCATCACTTATATGAACATTTTTTACAGGGATTTATGAGCCATCTCTCAGAAATGGAAGGAAAGGGAGCCTGACAAGATGGACCATTGGGTAAGGATATTTGTCACGAAGCCTGGCAACCTGAGTTGGATCCCCATGACCAAGATGGTGGAAGGAGGGACCTGATCCCTGCAAGTTGTCCTCTGACCGCCAGAGATATGCCATGGGATATACATATCCATCTGCAAACCCACACACGTGTAAAATAAACAAAACATAATAAATGAAATTTTTAAATAAATCTTTTTAATATTTATTTTTATTTTATGCATATGGGTATTTTGCCTGCATGCATGTTTGTGTACAACAGTGTGTTCCTGATCACCACAGAGGCCAGAAGAAAGTATCGGATCCCCTGGAACTGGAGTTACAAATGGTTATTATCCACCTTGTGGGTGCTGGGAATCAAATTCGGATCCTCTGGAAAAGGGATTAGCACTCTTAACTGCTGAGTCATCTCTCCAGTCCTGATAAATAAAAATTTTAAAGCAAAAGAAAAGTCCATGGAAGGAGGCAGCACTTCCATTCCCAGGTGCCTGTGCAGAGCAGAAAGCAAGGCCGGTGGCTAAGCCTAACTGGAGTGCCTTGCTCCAAGGTGCGAAGATACCTGTCATCATGATGTGAGGAGTCTGTCTCTCCTCTGGGTGAGGCCAGTTCACACTGATGCTTGGCTCAACAAGACAGGATAATTATGTATACAGGGTGCTGTCCAGAGCTGAAGGACTGGTTACTGACCATCTGGAAACCGCGCCTGGCTGTACAAAAGGGTGAAGCTTCCTTTTCCTTGCAGTCCCTTAGTAGTGTGTCTATAATTAGCATATTTGGTCTAATGCTGTTAGTGATAGAAGCATTCTCTCTCACATTGCTTTTATCTCCTTGTCCCAATGCTCCATGTGTTGGAATGGTGTCTTGTTTATACTGATACTTCAAGGGCAATGTCTTCAGACAGGACACACTGGCAGGACAAAGCAGTATTTTATGAACTTTGTGTCCCCAGAATGAATGATCCTATCAGACCACCAGGAAACAACGTGCAAATACAAACTGAGATACCTGCTACAAAACAGCTGGCCTCAAAACCACCACAGGCATGAAAGGCTGAAGGATAGTCCAGCGTGGTATTAACCACCACAGGCATGAAAGGCTGAAGGATAGTCCAGCATGGTATTAGCCACCACAGGCATGAAAGGCTGAAGGATAGTCCAGCGTGGTATTAACTGAGAAGACAACTAAATGATAAGTGGGCTTCTGAACAAGAAAAATACAAAAACGACAAAAACCCTCAAGATCTGAAGATTTGGTAATTGTATCTATTTTAATTTCCAAATTGCAGTATCTGCAAAAAGTTACATTTAAGAAGAACAGAAGGTGCAGTTCTGAACACTTCAGTCCTGTGACTACATTTGGCGTTTGGTTTGGAGTCAATGAATTTGATCTTTCTTTGCTCCGTTAGGCCAAGAGACAGCTAAAATGAACAAACAAACAAAAACACCCATGCTAAGCTCACACTAAATTATTTCTCTCTGTTATCTCATGAAGAGCAGTCATGAGGTTTCTGGTCTGTAGAGGCAGGGGGGCCTTTGCCCACATACCAAGCGTATTAGCTCAGAACAGTAAGAAACAATGGCTGGCTTGTTGTTAGCCAGTGGGTCAGGCTTAATTGAGAAAATATTTACATTCCCTAAAGGCAGAAGTGGGTCAAGAGAACCTCGGCTCTACATCAAAAGTGCACCATCCAGGAGGCAAAGCACACGGTGCAGATAAAGAAGGATGTTCAGGGTTCGCTGAGCGACTTCCTCAATTAAAATAGTTTGCTCTCCCACGTCAATGCTGAGAACTATTTCCTGTCCTACCAAAGTCCTTTCCAGAAAGTCCTCCCCTGTGCCTACACATCCAAGTGCTTCCCCTGTAGTTTTCTCCAGTAGTTTTCACTGTCTTGGGTCTTACAGTAAGGTCTTTGATACACTTTGATCTTTGTGCACAGTGAGTGATGTGGATCTAATTTCATGCTTCTATATGTGGAAATCCAGTTTTCCAACTGTCTTTTTTCTAATATATGTTCTTGACACCTTTTTCAAAAATTAGATGGCTGTACCCAGCACTTAGGATGTAGGTCTCAGAGGATCTGAGTGGGAACTGGACTGCAGGCCTCCTCCTGAGAACCAGCTCTTATACTCCCAGAAAGCACCATGCCAGCTGCCAAGGGAGGGGAGCAATCAACAGTCCTACCTAGCTGTGATGTCAGTGAACAACAGCAATGGTCAGCACAACCAGAGACCCCTAAAGGTGCAGTGATGGCACTTTTATCTTGACAGGAATTCACACAGACGGGCAACAGGTTCAAAGGAGACAGGGTCCTAGCACTGAGTGTGGGAGATGGACACTCTGAAGAAGCTATTTGCAGTGATACCTGCTGGTAAAGGGAAAATCAGTTCAGGCCTGGCACTAGAAAGAGAGCAAAACACGCATGGCTAGTGAAGCCGTGGATGTTACAGAAAAATCTGCTACCACTCACCATTATAATTCCCAACTACAGCCTAAATATTCGCCCTTATACCCACAGATAAGTGTAACTATTATTCCTCATTGATGAAGCTTCTTTTTGCAGAAGGAGACCATCACAAAAAAACCACAACTAGCACATATGCAGACTGTTGGGTGCCCAGGCCCAGTTGGTACATATACAACACAATTCTTGCACTGAGAGCTCAGGGAATATTGCACAAGATGGGGCAGAACGACTCAGAGCCAAAGGACCAAGAATTCCACTGTGAGATTGCGCTGTCTAGCTGTGACGGGGAAGCTACACCTATGGAATCTCAACTACACGCCTGCCTAAACAAGACCTGTCAACAACAGTTGGCATCCCAGTGTAGATGGGAGGAAACTCAGAGCCACACTCATAGGTGAAGAACTATAGGCAATTAATAACTGTTGAGAGTGGGAGAATTAGTCCTCCCCAGGGATGAGACTCGGGACTGAATATCCAGAACTGAGTAGTCAGTCCTAGTAACATATAGATGTGACAATTCTGAAAGGACTCAGCAGATTGTATTTATTTCTTTAGAGGTATATATGATAACAATGGTTAAAAAGAAAGGTCATGAATTTGTGAAGGGGCAGGAGAGAGGAAATAAAGGGGGTAAGTAATGTCATTACATTTAAAAATAATAGCAATAAAAGAAAAATAGAAATGTGGAGGAAGTAATAGACATAAGAGCCATTATTTTAAGCTTTTATAAAGTTTCATTCTATAGAATACTTCTGACCAGGAAAAATAAAGCAGATGACTGTAGCTGACTGAGTTTCCGTCTGGGTCTTTATCCTACTCCATTGATCTACATGTCTGGGGTCCTTTAAGGGGTGGAGTCACTGTCTTTGTCACATTGGCTCTATAATTTTGGGGCCAGGTACTACAATTCTGCAGGCATTTGCTTCCTGCTTAAGACTTCATTGACTAGGACCAGTAAGAATAAAATACCATCACGAAACCCATTTATTCATATGTTCATCTTTTATCTATCTATCCATCCTCTATCAATAATCTATACATCCTCTATCTGTCCGTCTGTCTGTCTATCTATCCATCCATCCTCTGTCTATCTATCTATCTGTCTATCTATCTATCTATCTATCTATCTGTCTATCTATCTATCTATCTCCACACCTATCTCCACACATATGGAGGTTAGAGAACAACTTTTGGGAGTTAGTTTCCTCCTTGTATCATGTGGGTTCTGGGAGCCAAAGTCAAGTGTTTAGATTTGGTGACAAGTATCTTAACCCACTGAGCCATCTCACCAGCCCTTTGTATGCCAATTTTAAAAAACTAATTTAGAGAAAGAGGGGCAGGGCAGGGAAAGAGAGAAGGAAAAAGGGAAGGAGGGAGGAAAAGAGGAAAAGATAGAGCAAGAAAGATTACTCTCATAACTAATTGTTGCGGTAGATGGGAATTAACACAGAAACCCACAACTGCACAATGTGTAAAGATTTAAAGACTTTGGAGCACCCAGTCCTAAATGGGATATCTTCATCAAATCCCTCCCTTCAAGGCTCAAGGATCTATGCAGAAGCGAAGGCAAAAAGATTGTAAGAGCCAGAGGTGGTGGATGACTCCAAGGAAACAGTGTCTCCAAGGACATAAGAACCTACAGAGGCTGTGGCAGGACACCCAAGTACTTCACGGATCCAAAACAGACAGGGTCCTAGCACTGAGAGGGGGAAGTCGACATGGGGTCCACTCTAACCAAGAAGCTATTTGCACTGATACCTGCTCGTAAATAAAAAAAAAATAGCTTTTTAAAATGGAATATCACTAGGTATATCAAGAACTCCATGTTTTGTTTGGGGGTTTGTTTGTTTGTTTGGTGGTGGTGGTGGTGGTGTGTGTGTGTATACTTTTTGTTTCATCTGGCTCTGTTTGGTCTTTTTTTTTTTTTTTGTCTTATTGGTCTTTCGCTTGTTTGTTTTGAGTTTTACTATTGTGAGAGTTTTTTTGTTCTTTGTACTTTTGTTTTTGTTTTTCTTTTTTAAAAGAGGAAGAAAGAACAAGTTGTTAGGTGCAAAGTTTGGGAGGATCTAAGGGCAGTTAGAGGGGAAGAAAATGATCAAAATATATCGTCTAACATTTTAATTTAAAATTACTGAAGGATGGTTTATCTTTAAAAGGCTCTTGTTGAAGACTACTGACAGTACACTGGGTGTCTCCTAAGTAACTAGACCACTGCTAGCTTCCTTCCAGCCTACCTAACTGAGGCATCATCCATCTAGGAATGGAAAACGTGTCTTAAAGAGAATGTACCTAATAAAATTCAAATTTTCTCATTAAGGCCTATAAAAACACATATTATAATATTTGTATGTTTCACTTGTCAAGACTGGTTCTCTAAAAAATATATTCCCTCATTATATTTCCCCTTATTCCTCTTCCTTCTCTACCTGAATCGCTTGGATGAGGGTAGCTGATGAGAGAACAGGATGTGTTGATATTTAAAATATTTCAATTACACCGAAGACAACACAGCAGGTAGAAAAGTAGAAAGGACTCCAGTGAGCAATGCTCCATTCTTCTTTTCCCCAACCTGTCTCTCTCAGTAAAAGTTATGGAACCAGAGGTTCTCAGATGGGAATACCAGCTTCCAGGTTCACCCAAAACCAGAATCTCCCAGCCCAATGGTCCAAACTCAAATATTCCAACCAGCACTACAGGCACAAGACATCCATTTCTTCACATTTCACCCCACTTCTTCTCAAATAAAGACACATACAGGCCACTAACAAAGGAAGACATCAAGCTTGTTCCACAGCTTCACTGGAGCTGATTGAAATAACCCAGAGAAGCCATGATATGACTTAGATGAAGTGCATGCAGCCTGTGAGTCTTCCCTGACTCAGTGTCTGTTCTATCAGCCTTTGTTTCTACAATACAAAAACGGAGACATGGTTGAATAAAACAGAGAAAGGCAAGAGACTGTGTTCAGATATCCACATTGTTTCTCTTTAACCCTAACCCATCAGTGCTGCCAGCAAGTCAAGGATCTGCCCTTCTCTGCCTCCCCAGTGATGGGATCACAGAGCACACCCCACCATGCCCAACTTGTTATATGGATGCCAGAGGTCTAAACTCAGGTTCTCACTTTGCACAAGTACTTGGCCCACACGCATGGCCTCTCAGTCCCGTATTTACTGATTGGTTTACATTGCACTGCTTATTGCTCACCCATACTCACTTGAGGTGACTAAGCTTATTTCGCCTGACTTTTCTCTCCTTCTCATCAGTGAGGAAGACCAATGTGTTTTTACCTGAAGGTGTTACATAATACGAAACAATGTCAAAAAGAATAAATACACATCCATCTAAGAAAGCAAGTTCCTTGCAGTTTCTTGCATATAGAGCAGGTAAGGATTCTCAGCTCTTCAAGGTGTTAGAGGTCTCAAACCTGGGATAACTGGCTAACTGAGGTACCATTAACATATCAAAGGTGATGCTGGCCTGAATGCCAGGTTCTCCCAGCTGCCCTCAATCCCTGCCTGTTACAGGGTCCTCCTGCCTGGCATACCCTGCCCTTACAGCCCATACACCAAACCTGTCCAGCCCAGAGACTGGGCTGCCCTTCCCCAGTTGCTCGTCCCTGTATAATCCAACCATTTGGGATATGCAGGTGCTTTTTTGCTTTTTGGCCTCCTGGCCTCTTGGTCTCCCCTCTCCTCACCCTTTCTCTTCACAAGGCCTGGCTCAGGGTCATGTTTACTCTGAACTCTCCTAGATGTCCCCATCTCTGTCTCTGGCTATGCTCTCTCTTATATTTACCATAAACTTTCTCCTCCACCAAACCTAGGAGCAATCATATCCTCCTTTCTGCTTTATTTTCATTCATCTGGTGGAAAAAAGAGTTAACCTCAACCAACTACTACACTAAATGGCATTTTTTTTTCTTCTTCCTCCTTACTCTACTAAACATGGTTCTGAATTACAACATCCCAGTTATCAATGAGCATAACTCAGAAGTCATTTTGCCTGGAGTACCGACTGGTCAGTCACTGGCGGATCCGTCCTGGTATTGCTTTTGAAATAAGCACTGAGAGAGTAGCTGCCTTTAAATGGCTTGTTGTTGCGATTTGGTTTCCAGGTTACCGAGGACCAAACAACCTCAGGCAGACTCTAAAATCTGCTCTATGCACCAAATGATGAATTGCAATCTTCACACCCATAGGGAGTAGGATAATAAATCAAAGCAAAGGGTCATGATGTACAAATGGCGCTGGCTGAGCAACTTCACACTAAAAAGTCACTCTGTCCAGCTTCAAAGAGAAGAGGAATTTCATCCCCAAACTATCTGAAAACTTGGCCTTTGAAAATGGACCACCAGGAAGAACTCTTATGAATTCTTACATTGTAAACTTTTTTTGCCCATGTGAAGACTCCTCTCTGTTTAACACATCCTCTCTCCAGATTATTGTGGTCTGGTAAGATTGTGACAGCATCTTCAACTCCCTGATATTTCATTTCTTCCTCTATTCCAGTCATAATTGAGGGAGAGGCAGAGAAGAGTAGAGAACCATGGCAACTGAGAAGTAGAAAAACAGTACCCACGAGGACTGAGTTATAAATGGACACTTGTGACCAAATAAGAAAAGTTTAGGCTGTGAGTAGTCAGGAGTTTTCAGTCCTGTGATGAACCTTTACCCAGCACAGAAGGGCCTGGATGTGTTCCCAACAAGGCTTAATTGCAGGTTTAGAAGTAGGTATTTTCATCTGGGTGGAGGTGGCACACGCCTTTAATCCCAGTACTTGGAAGGCAGAGAAAGGTGGATCTCTGTGAGTTCGAGGCCAGCCTGGTCTACAAAAGCTAGTTCCAAGACAGGCTCCAAAGCTACAAAGAAACCCTGTCTCAAAAAACTGGGGGAAAAAAAGGTATTTTCACCTTGAGGAGGACTCACTGTGAGCCTTCACTCTAAAGAATATATGTAAGAGAAAGGACTATCAAAAGGAAAGAGGCCAGGCATTAGTTGCTCCTTGCTCCATCCAGTATGATAAATCACACACTGCCCCCTGTCCACTTGCCCTCTTCCATCTCCAGTTCTTCCAGACAGCTTTTCTTTTGCTTAAACAGCTATGGAAATGCCACCCATCTGTGAAATCTTGCCTATGTAACTGGAAGACACAGTTTCCCCTGGTGCATGAGACTCCCACAGCACTCCCTTCACTATGCAATGAGCTACACCCAAACACAATGCTAGCCAACCCTTCTAAGATCAGTCTGCTTGGAGTGTCCATATTGATTATATCTGTTTGTAATCATCAGGACCTATCTTATATTCTGAGAATCTAAACCGCTTACACCCTCCTCGCTAAGCAGTCTAGGCCAGTGTCTTAGTTAAGGCTTCTATTGCTGTGAGGAGACACCATGACCATAGAAACTGTTATTAAGGAAACATTTAATTGGGGTGACTCGCCTACAGTTTCAGAAGTACAATCCATTATCATCATGACCCAGAACATGGTGGCATGCAAGCAGATATGGTACAGGAGAAATAGCTGATTACTACATCTTGAAGTTAACAGGAAATCAACTGAGACACTGGACACTACCCTGAGCATATAAAACCTCAAAGCCCACCCCTGTAGTGACCCACTTCCTGCAACAAAGCCACACCCCCTAATAGTGCTACTCCCTATGAGATTATGGGGGCCAATTACAATCAAACTACCCCATTCTACTCCTTAGCCCTCATAAGCTTGTAACAATATCATAATGCAAAATGCATTTAGTCCAACTTCAAAAGTCCCCATAGTCTATAACAGTATCAACAATGTTTAAAAGTCCAAAGTTAAAGGTCTCTTCTGAGATTCATGCAATGTCTTAACTAATTCCCTGTAAAAATCAAAATAAAAAAAATAGATCACATACTTCCAACATATAATGGCACAGGATACATATTACCATTCCAAAACATAGGAAAGAGAGCATAGTCAGGAAATACTGGACCATAGCAAAACCAAAAACCATTTGGGCCAACTCCAAACTCTGCATCTTCATAGTCTGTTGTCAAAACACTCTTCAGATCTGTTCTGTTGGCTGCAACATACTTCTTTCTTTTGGGTTGGTTCTATTCCCTGTTCTATTCCTCAGCAGGTATCCCATGACTCTGGCTTCTCTAACATCTTGGGTTCTCCAAGGCAATCCAGGTTTCAACTTCACAACTTCATGAAATAGCCTTTCTACTAGGCCTCTATTCAGGGACACCCCTGATACATGCCTGGCCTCAGCGACTTTCTTTAGGCATGGAGCCAAATTCTATAACCTGTTTCTTCTATCCTTAACTCTAAAGCCAGAACCATGTGCCTGAAGCTGCCAAGTTCTGCTGCTTACTGGAACTGAAACATGGCCCCCTCATTTAGTTATATCTTCACCTGCGTTCTGTCCTTCACTATCTAAGTTTGGATGTGCTGAAACTGACTATGTACATTAGGCTGGCCTCGAACTCAGAGATCCACCAGTCTCTGCCTTCACAGTGCTGGAATTAAAGGCATGCATCACCACACCACACAAGGCTCTAAACTTTTCTTTAATTCCTTTTCACAAGTTGGAAAACTTAGCTGAGTGGGATCTTGCCCTGAGGTCGCCAATCCCTTCATTCCATTATTTAATCTGTTGATCTCCTTGAGCACAGGACTTATCTCCATTGCACCTCCTGGTGCTCTTTTTCTCCTCCAAATTTACACTTTGTGATTTACCCTGCTCAGCTTGCTCCTTTTCATTATAAGACTTCATTAGAGTTACTACTAATATCTACACAATAGAGTCTATACTAGGTTGTTTTGAGACTTTTTCTGCCAGCAGAATTAATCCAAAAGCCTTCACTTTAGCTTCAGGCAGACTCTTCAGACAAGGGCAAAAAGCAACCACTTTCTTCACCAAAGTATCACAAGATCAGTCTCTAGGCCACATACTAATTGTCTTCTCCTCTGAAACCTCTTGATCCCCACAGTTCATCAATACATTCAGCACCACTATCTTCCATGCTCCTATGAGTACGGCCCATTAAGCAGCACTTAAAGCATTCCACTGCTATCATAACCTAAACTCCCAAAGTCCATATTACACCAAACAAAGACATGATCAGGCCTAGCACAATACCCAGTCCCTGGTACCAACATCTTTCTTAGGGTTTTTATTGCTATGAAGAGACACCATGATCACAGCAACTCTTATAAAGAAAACATTTTATGAAGCTTGCTTACAGTTTCAGAGATTCTGTCCAATATCATCATGGCACAGATCATGGTGGCATACAGGCAGACATGGTGCTGGAGTAATAGCAGGCAACAGGAAATTGACTGAGACACTGGGCAATATCCTGAGCATAGGAAACTGCAAAGCCCACCCCCACAGTGACACACTTCCTCCAACAAGATGATGATACCCACTCCAACAAAGCCACACCTCTTAATAGTGTCACTCTCTATGACATTATGGTGGCCAGTTATATTCAAACTATCACAATCAATACCATGAAGATGTGGGGAAAGCAAGAAAAAGAAGAGGGCTTATGTCCTCTCTCCATTTCTTTCTCTCCTTCTCCCTTCTTCTCCTAGCTCAGAACCACAACCATTCTGTGATGATGATCAATCTACCATACAAAGAGAAACCAGACAGGAAATACAAAAGAGGAACAACAAGACCAATGGCCACCATCAGCTCCACTGCTGTTAATTCTAGATGACTATAGCATGCAGCCTTCTAATCCCTCATTAATAGCTCTAGATATCATAAGCAAAGAAAACCCACCTCTTCTGTGCTCTTTCTGGATTCCTGACACACAGGTTCTATGAACAAAATCCAGGCTGTTTATGCTACTAAGTTTTGGGGTGATTTATGATTCAATCCTAAAAACTGGTTATTCTACCTTCATCTCTTATTGCCGGCATAAAACAATCTGACTAAAAGCAACTCAGGGGAGGAAAGGATTTCTTCAGCTTACAGGTTACAGTCCATTGTACAGGGAATTCAGGACAGGAACTCAAACAGGAGCTTGGGCAGAAATCATGGAGGAGTGCTGCCTGCTGAATCACTCTGTGGTCCATGGTTAGCTTTCTTATACAGCTTAGAACCTCAAGTCCAGGGGATGGTACCACCCACAGTGGACTGGGCCCTCCTACACCAATAATTGATCAAGTCAGAAGTCAGTCCCCACCCTGAAAGGGGAACTCAAACCAATATGATCTAAGCAATCTTCAGAAGAGCCTAAGCTGGACACTGGATGCCTTATGATAGTAACACTTATGCCCAAACTGATTACAGCAGTCTTCAAATATCAGAAAATAGTATGGTTTATAATTTATTATCAAACCTATAACACATATATCTTTGTGACAGAATCTGTTTTATATTCCAGGTCAATACAGAGATAAGCATTAAAAGGTATGATGGTCCAAATCTCTTGGAGCTTATAGTCTTTAGGAAAAGACAGACTTTATTTAACAATTCAACCACATAATGATAAAAAGTTAACTCAGAACTCTTCAGAACAAAAATCTAGGTGAATACACTAGTTAAAACTGTAAGTATGTAAATAATTAGAAGAAGAAAAAACATTACAGAAGAAAGCCAAGAACCCATCTCCAGTGTGCTGACCATTTGCCTACATCAGATATTATTGTACATGGTAAGCTTCATCTTTTTCCCTATCCCCCTTTATCCCACTCACTTATATAAGGTAGTAACAATTATAACATAATTAACACCTATAATTTAGTATATTGGTTTAAGATCTAAAAATGGGAGAGAGAAAGATATATATCTCTGGTTTAGCATACTAACAAACACTGGGTTTGATCTGAAAGGGAGGAGAAGAGGCAGCAGAGGAAAGAGAAGAGAAGAGAAGAAAGGAAAGGTGAGAGAATGGAGAGGAGAGTAGACAGGAGAGAGATAAGGAAGAGAGGCCAGAGGAGGTGAGAGAGGAAGAGTTCAGGTGACCTCAAGGAAGAGGACAAGTGAACTGTCTAAGCATGAAGACATGTCGCATTATTCATTTTGACAGAAAAAATACACCTCACTATTGAGCCGTCAGGGATTATTAGTAATCTCCTGTCATATTTTGGCTTCCTGGCACCTGAACACACTTTGTAGACATCTCATCTGCTTAGTTCCTTTCCCCACTGCTGTGACAGCAGCTTAAGGAAAGCAGGGTTTGTTTCAGCTCCTGCTCTAAGGATGAAGTCTATCGGGTCGGGGAAAGCATGGGAAGGATGGTATGAACAGCTCATATATAGCCTCTGCAGTCAGGGAGCAGAGAGCAGACAGGAAGTGGGGCCTGTCCAGCCGACCTCAAGGTCATCCTCCAGAGACTCACTTCCTCTAGCAAGGCTCCACTTCCTAACTGTACCCGACCTCCCAACACAGTGCCACCAGCTGGGACCAAGTGATCAGACACAGGAGCTTGGGAGGCACATTTCACATTCAAACCACAACAGAGATGAAATAATACTCTGAAGCTTTGAGGCAGGGGTTGAAATTGGCTTTTCTGTGGCAGATGGCTGTCCTCCCCAACCGTGTCCTCCAGTACTACAGATGTCCCTGGTAATATGGTTGATGTTATTTGAAATATCTGGACAGAGCAGTGAAAGTAGTCAAATATCCCTTTGACGGTAGCATGAAAAACTTACTCAGTGCTTCCTAGCTAGGTATCCCTGTCTCTAATCTCTTCACATTCAGTAGTAAATTTCCATGTAAAAATACATTCACTTTTTTGAGGGAGTCTTTTCTAAGTAGCCATGCCAAACATTTCAAGGACTGCAGTGGAAATATTCAACATAAATATCTTGTCCTATAGGGACTATTAGCCATGACAAAAAAAAGCCAATTAGGAAGACAGCTAAAATAGCTCTAGGCAAGACTCTGTCACTAACAACTTGTTAAAGAAGGGCACTGAGGTAATTAAAGAAAACCATACCCTGTCTAGACTCACTTCCCAATGTTCAGTGCTCCTTGTACGTTTTCTTCCTATCATAATCAGATCAGGCATGGCAAGTTTTTAAAACCTTCACCACACTCTGCGCTTCTTCCACAGCAAACAGACTGTAGTGATCACCTTCATTTACATTCCTCTAGTAAATGGCTGGAAATGCTCTTTTTTACCCAGTTCCTATGCTAATGAGCAGGTCTCTCCACTGTGTGCTCGGTCTCCTTCATAGAACAGGAATGGTGACAAGCCCTTCATCGTGAGGCTGCTGGGAGGTCTCAGCTGGGAAACCCAGGTTAAGGACCTGGAATATACACATAGCACAGAAATGCAAGCCTTCACAGCAAGTCCCAGGCTTATAGATACTCCAACATTTAAGATTTCAGTAGTTAGTATGATTGTTGTTATCAAATAACACCAAGAGTGGCTAGACACAGCACTCAAGAGGTAGAGGCAAGCAAATCTTTGTGAGTTCAAGGGCATCACAATCTACCAGAGTGAGTTCCAGATAAGCCAAGACGACATAGAGAGACCCTGTTGCAAACATACAAACAAAAAGTGTCCCTTGTGCCTATGAATGGAAACACAATTTGTATAATTATTGTCTTGGATAGAGTTACTGTTGCTGTGACGAAACACCATGACCAAAGGCAACCTAGGGAGGACAGGGTTCATTTGGTTTATACTTCTACATCACTGTTCATCATGGAAGGAACGCAAACAAAGCAGGAGCTGATGCAGAAGCCATAGAGGAGTGCTGACTACTGGCTTGGAGCCTTTTTATAGAACCCAGAACCACCAGTCCAGGGATGGCACCACCCGCAATGGACTGGGCCCTCCCACATTGATCACTAATTAAGAAAATGCCCTACAGGTTTTCCTGCAGCCTGATCTTATGGAGGCATTTTCTCAATTGAGGCTCCTGCCTCTCAAATAACTATAGCTTCTCTTGAGTTAACAAAACAGCCAGCACACTAAAAATAAAAAGTATCAATATATATAAAATGACTCCTCATGATACTCTGCTACACTCATAGATTCGGCCATCATCAGAAAAGCTTCCTCCTGTAGCACACGGGAGCAGATACAGAAACCCACAGCTGGACATTGGAATGCACAGCTCTAAGTGGGATGTCTCCCTCAAATCCCCGCCCTCAGCGCTCAGACAGCCCCAAGGGAAAGGAGGCAGAAAGAGTGAAAGAGCCAGAGGAGATGGAAGACACCAGGAGACTAAGGCCCTCCGAATCAGCTGCGTAAGCCATAAAAACGCACAGAGACTGAAGCAGCATGCAGAGGGACTACATGGTTCTGCACCGGGTTCACTAGCATATATATTATAGCTTTCAGCTTACTATTTTTATAGGACTCCTGAGTGTGTGAACAAGTGGGTCTTTGATTCTTTTGCCTGCACGAGGGACTCTTTTCCTTCTGTTGGGTTGCCTTGTCCAGCCTCGATATGATGAGGTTTTGTTTTATCCTTTTATGTTTTATTTTGTCATATATTTGGTTGTTATCTCTTAGAAGCCTGTTCTTTTCTAATGAGAGACAGAAAGTGAGTGGATGTGGAGGGAAAGGGACATGGTGACGAAGTGAGAGGCGTAGAGAGAGGGGAAAGTGTAATCAGGATAGATTATATGAGAAAAGAATGTATTTTCAATGAAAGGGGGGGTGGCTAGCAGTTCCCCAGGCCAGAAACCTAAGAAGCATCCAAGTAATATCCCTCATCACCACCTGTTGCAGAAAGTCCCCTCCACACTCATGGGTGTGAATACTTGGTCTCCAGCTTATGATGCTGTCTGGGAAGATTATGGAACCTGTAAGAGCCTTGCTGGAAGAAGTGGGCTAGCCTTGAGTTTTGATAGCCTGGTCTTGCTTCTTGTCCATTTCTATTTACAGTCTGCAGACCCAGTGTAACCAGACCCCTCATGCTTCTGTCGGCCTGGCTTCTCAGCCTGGACAGCCTATCCTTCTGAAACCACGGGCCACAGTCGACCATCTTTCCTTAGATTATTCCATCGATTATTTTGTCACGGCAATGGCGAGAGGTGCTATTGCTCCACCGTCAGAAGCAACTCATAACTGTTTCTCAGATCTAACTTTCTTCCGTTCCCATCACCTCAGCCCTTGGGAATCAACCTTGCCTCCAGCCTCACAATGGTGACAAGAGAGATTGTGTCTTTCCCCTTACCCGAAACCCCACCAACAGCTTCTAGCTGGCTTTAGGAAAAAGGTGTTTTCCTGTTTTGTTTTGTTTTGTTTTGAATTTATATTTTAACACTGCAGTTGGTTCCTTCCCATTCCCCAAGCCCCGACTCTCAGTCCACTTCATCCCCACCATCTTGACTCTGCCTTCCCTGGCCTCCGTCCAGGAGAGTATGCCCCACTACCTGAGTTCTCTTCCTCCACTCTGCTAACAGCACTTAATCAAGGTGTCATTTGCTGAAGATGCCCTGAGCTCCAGCAGCCTGCGCTTTCTGACTCTGAGCACACTGTCTTCCTTCAGGCAGTGAAGCCTTCCTTGCTGAGACAGCTGCGACAGCTGGGCTCTTGGCAGCCTTCCTCATCATTGTAGGTCCAACTCACGTGAGGCCGGGTGCAAAAAAAGACACTTGCTCCGTGAAATTTTCTAAAACTTTGTAGACCAGTTCCATTAGGGTGTGGGACCTGAACTCACAAGGATGGGCATGAAGGCTCACAAATCTCTGAAACTCGCAGATGCCCACTGCTAGAAAGGGAAGAGCACACAGATGTACAGGTCCCCTTCTGAATTTCCTAGAGAGAGGGGTTCCCTTGACATCAGGCATTGCAGCAAAAATGCTGAGTTGATTCAGTTGTCTCTTTCCCACAGTCTCAGGCCGCTCGGCGTTCTGCCCCCTGCTAGCAGGTGGGCTGAGAATGACTTTATTTCAACAAACAAACATCCAAACTATGTAATCATGGGATGACATCTGAGCTGGATCTAGCTGGCTGCTCACAAGGGAGTCTCTCATGATGGTATGCGGGAATTTTCACTGTTGGCCAAGCCAGACACTAGGTACACAGATGCATACTTGGTGATGAGACCAGCTAAGTGGAAGTCAATGACCCAGCCCTTAAAGCAGCCCTCCACCCACCTGTGCTGCAGCACGCTGGAGCTTGTCCTACGTAGTGCATGGAGATAAATGACCTGCTGCTTTGAAGACATGGTCTTTGGTGGTTTTTCCGGGGTAGCAACCTCTGCAGGCTGTATACCCTTTTACAAGCTGTAAGGAGCATATCACACATGAGAAGGCAGTAGGATCTCAGGAGGACAAACAGAAACTAAGGACTAAGCGATCTAAATGTTTATGTATTGAATTTCTCTTGTTGCTTAGGATGACTTATTAATATAAGTAAGAATAATACAAGCCCTAGTATACATGTCTGCCAGTTTCATGGGTAGCAGATTTCCTAAAATCACGTCTAAATGCAAAGAGGATTGGAAATATTTTAAATCAGTGTCAGAGACTTGCTACTGGACAAACCCAAACCACCAAAGTATTAGCTTTGATCATAATAGATGAGAGTTACGGGTGGATTTCTTTTTCATTCAACTAGTACGCTCCAGGTTGGCATGAATATTTCTCTCACTTTGTTCAAATAAACACACACACACACACACACACACACACACACACATCTCAATAGCAAAAAGAAAAGGGAAACAAGAAAGTGTAAAAGATGAAGTTGGGCATGGTGGTCCACACCTGTAATTTCAGCTACTTTGAAGGCTGAGACAGGAGGCGCCCATGTTCAAGGCCTACCTGTGTAACTTAGCAGGACCCTGTCTCAAAATAAAAACATTAGGAAATGGAGAGAAGCTGTAACTCAGCGGTGGAATGCTTGCCCAGCAGGTGCAAGAGTCTCCGTTCAACCTCCAGTTCACCAAAAGAGAGAGAGAAAGAGAGGAAAAGGATGGGTAGAGACAGAAAGGAAAGGAAAACGAGACAGAAAGAAGGAAAAGGGAGGAGGGGAGGGAAGGAAGGGGAGGAGAGAAGACCGACTCGTGCACGTCGTCTTCTGACCTCTACTCCAGCATCATGGTGCAAGCATGGCCACACACGAAATATATAGATACAATATAAAAGAAACTGCAGCATAACCAATTGCTCTGTAGCAAAAATATCTGTACAAAGTCTTGGCAAAGTCTTACACATTAGAATTAGAAAGTCTGAGTTGGCCTAGCTTTCTTTATAGAGAAATGCTTCTCATGGAGCAGTTCTGTGGAAAGGCAGGGCGGTGCAGAGTGGGCAGAGAGGGCTCCACCACCGTTAGAGGAACTTACAGGAGTGGGTTTTCTTTTCTCTTAGTCTTCAATAAATTAGTACCCGAGTCTGTTGAAATCATGTGGAATGGATTCCTCGAGTTAAACAAAAAGCTATTTAACTCTTTAGTGGCTGCACCTTTGAACTCCACTAAGAACCCAGAATCTTCAAGCTAAAAATTAGTGAGCTCAGTCACAGAGTCCCCATACCTTCCCGCAGCTTGGTTAATAATTGTACTCAGCTTAATGTCTAGAATCCCAGTCCCAGCCAAAGCACTTAAGTAGCAGTTTTATGGTATATTTCATTAGAGATCGTACCTAATGATTAAACAGAACCAGTCAAGTCTCAATAATGATATTTGTAATCTGAAGGCCATTCATCCAAGCAGGTGACCTGAACCACAGCTCAGGTCCCCACACATATTTCCAGCAAGGCAAAGTTTTTCAGTTTCTCCCCCACCCCCAGGTTCCTCACATGGCTAAGTTTTACCCAAATTCCCATAAAGAAAAATCCAAAGTGAGGTGGGTATATTCAAGAGGCTTCAGCAGTCTGATTTTCCAACAGGAGACTGCCACAGCTTGAAAGGCTTTCACTGGGGTCTAAGTTCAACTCCTAACTGTCAGATGGCTTGCCAAAGCAGCCATCTTCCCTGGTATAGACCATCACTTACTCATGAATAAGTCACTTGAAGAAGGACAAGCACAACCACGTCTTCTTTCTTGTCCTTTTACTGCTGACCAGGGCACCTCCACCGTGCATAAGTACCAGCAAACAAAAGGAAGAGAGAGTCCAAACAGACCCTTGCTTTTTAAAAAACTGCGCCCATTTTCCCAAATATTGCTTATAAATGTTCTTTTACATTTAAAGGGGGAGATGATATAGATATGAATTTGCATTGGTATAGATTTTAAGGTCAATTTTGTTATATGTATATGTATTTCTGATCTTGATTAAGCTATTGTGATTGTAGTTCATTTTAAAAACTGTAATGTATAATTAGGAAATATAGGTTGTTAATGGATAATCATTGATAATAGTTAAGCTTGTAGTCATGTTATTAGATTTTCTAGATATGTAGAGATATATTTCAGTTAGATAGACATTCTTCATATCTTTCAAAGACTGCAGAATATGGCATTTAATGTTTTAATAACTTAGGGTTTTTCATGACAATGAGACACGTCTGCTCCTGGCAGCACCAATCTACTTCAAGAGGAAGATGGGCATCGAAGAGGCTACTTATGGAGTTTGTTAGCTATTTGGGCAAGAAACTGCTCTTGGCTGGACTGTTCCATAAACTGGACACAAAGAACCCGCAGAGAGAGGACTGCTAAACTTGCCTAAAGGTGAGATGGTCTTTCGGGGTTCCTGACTCATGAAAGAGTCTGCGAGACGTTCTGCAGGACACAGCAGAAAGTGACTAAACTGTCTTTGGAATTTCCTGCTTCATGAAAAAGTCTGCTGGACACTATGGGCCTAAAGGCTAAAGATGGATGCCCCAACGGTACAGAGGAACTTTGGGTAACTGTCCAGGCAGCGAGTTGTCTCTGTCATTTCTAGAGTTTGAAAGTTACTTACTTCTTGTTTACTTAGGTAGTATTATATCCTTCTGGAGTCTTTGATGGAGTTAAAAAATAAATAGATAGTTATAGATTTCCTTAGTTATGATAAAAGATAAAATAGATTTAAATATTGTAACTGTAATACTTGCTTGATAACTGTTTTGTTATATGTAATTTTGCTATGTTAAAGTTAAAGCCTTTCTTTTTTGTTTAAACAGAAAAAGGGGAAATGATGGAGGAGAGTTATCTGTCTATGTTTCTTTCATTGGTTAATTAATAAAGAAAACTGCCTTGGCCCTTTAAGAGACAGAAAATTAGGTAGGTGGAGTAGACAGAACAGAATTGTGGGAACAAGGAAGTAGAGTTGGGGAGACGCTTCAGGCAGTCGCCATAGTGAGTCTCCATGCTGCTCCTCTCTGAGATAGACGCAGGTTAAGATCTCTCCTGGTAAGCCACACCTCGTGGTGCTACCCAGATTACTAAATATGGGTTAAGGAAAGATGTGAGAGTTAACCAATAAGAGGCTAAAACTATGGGCCAGGCAGTGTTTTAAAAAAATACAGTTTCCGTGTAATTATTTCGGGTGTAAAGCTAGCCGGTGGCTGGGTGGCCGGAACACAGCCCTGCCGTTTCTTTCTACACAGGCCAAAAATAAAATACTCATATTTAAAACACTTTCCAACCCACTGAACTGAGGAAGACGCCTGAAGTTGAGCTCTGTCTTCCACACGCACATGCACTCACATACACGCAGAGAGACAGAGATGAGCCTGGGAGCGGGGGAGGACAGAGCAGCAATGACACCAGTCATAGAGCACTGAAAATTAAGGTGAGGAGCATAAGCACCAACACCTATAGCCAGGACATGGGCACTGCTCTATCTAAATCACCATGTAAAAAAGCAGCCATAGTGCACCAGTCTTGCAGGCTCTGGGAGCAGAATATAAATGCTAAGTCCCAGCACAGAAGTAGGTGTTCCCAGCTATTATGCCTAGGACTCCTCTCAGAACTAACCCACTAAACTCTTCTTTATTTCCACTCAGTGTAACTATTAGCAAGAGCTCATTCTTTTTTTTCAGGTCAGATTTTTATTTTTTTTAATTTTTTTATGGTTTATTTCATTCTTTATCCATAATATAAACACAACCATAAAAACATATACCATTGTCTGCTTTAAATTTTAAGGCCCATCACTTCCATGCATAATTAATGTGATATGCATTGGAAAACCAAAAAGATAAATAATGTATTATTTTAAGCAAGATCTGGAAATAGCACCTCTTCCAAAAATCATTCAGTAAATACTCCTTGAATAATGAATGTAATCTCACATTCTTCAAATATGGCACAATTAGACTTTTTACCTTATGTGACTTTCCTACAGTGATCTAGTTGGTAGCATGCTTAAGTAGAATGAGAGACTATGCACAGTAGAAGGTTATTACAAGTTAGGGGTGGCTTTCCAACATCACAATAGCTGAAGCTATAACCCAGTGGCAGAATATTTGCTTAGCATGGTCAAGGTCCCAGGTTCAATCCTCAGAACAAAAAGAAACAAAAAGACATGGTGACACACACTCCTAGTTACTCTGGAAGCCCAGACAGAAATTTAAGTTCAAGGGAAGCCTAAGCTACAACAACTTGAGGTTAAACTTAGGAAGATCCTATCTGCAACATAATAAGTAAATCAATAAGCAAATAGAGAGAGAGAGAGAGAGAGAGAGAGAGAGAGAGAGAGAGAGAGAGAGAGAGACAGGGAGTGTAACTCAGTAGCAGAGTTACTTGCTTAGCATCTGTAAAGCCTTGGGTTTAAACCTTAGCACAATAAAGACAAAAATAATAAAAACAAAACAAACTTATTTTTGAGCCAGGCATGGAGGTGCACACCTTTAATACCAGCACTCCAGAGGCAGAGGCAAGCAGATCCCTGTAAGTTTCCAGACAGCCTAGTCTACATAGTGAGTTTCAGAACAGTCAGGACCATGTAGAGAGATCCTGCCTCAAAGAAACCAAAACTAAAGACACAGCAAGTCCAACATGGCTATTGCTTGTATGTTAGAAAGTCCCAGGCTGAAAGCGTGCTCCTGGCTGTTTCTGACAGGCAATCTGTCGGGGGTGGGCAGGATTCCTTGTAGACTTTGAACAGAGATTTATCCAGCATTACTCAGAATCTTATCACACTGAACAGGGCATGGGAGAATGTTTTAGCCAATGCGTGTGCCTGAGGACGTGCCTCTTCGCTTCCGAAACAGTCCAACAAAGAAGGGACCGCTCTTCCCTAAAACATCTAGTGCCCCTTACATACATTTAAAAACTCATATTTTATGGTTAGAATGTGGTACACATGTCAGACATAGTATAAGAAACAACAAGTAAAAGATGGTATTAATTTTAACCTGAGAAATAGAATTTGCATTACCTCAGTATTAACAGCTTCCATTGGTCTTTTCTTGATTTCTCCTATGTCCAAGTAACTAGAAGGTTAAAAAAAAAAAAGGTAAGGGTTGTTTTTACAGGTTTGAAGTCAGCTACATAAAATGTTTAAGCATTATTAAAAAAGTACAGCAGTCATAGGAAATGTGAAAAAGCCTGAAGCAGAAATCAGTAGGCACTAGTGTTGTGGGGAAGGTGTTCACACAGCCTCACCAACCAGAGCGGAAGCATCAAGGGAGCTAGAGCCAAGGACGGCCTGCTCTGGTTAGGAAGCATTTCCCCCTTAACAGTCGATTCTCACTCTGGACTTACTCGCCTTCTCTCCCTCGCCTTTCCTCCACCCCTAACCCTAACCCTTCCTCTTTTATTATTTTTCCCTTTTTTAGAGACGGGGTTTTATTATTTTTTTTTTTTTTTGGTTTTTCGAGACAGGGTTTCTCTGCAGCTTTAGAGCCTGTCCTGGAACTAGCTCTTGTAGACCAGGCTGGTCTCGAACTCACAGAGATCCGCCTGCCTCTGCCTCCTGAGTGCTGGGATTAAAGGCGTGCGCCACCACCGCCCAGCTGAGACGGGGTTTTATATACTGAGAACTAGGCTTGAACTTACCACGTCACCAAGAGCAACCCTGAATTTCTGATCCTCCTGCTTCTACCTCCCCAGTGCTGGGATTACAGACATATGCCACCATACCTGCTTTATGTGGTACTGAGGTTCAAGCCCAAGGCATGCAACTCCTCTACCAAATGACTCACTCTCTAGCTATTTAATGCAGCTCCATTCTATGAATTCTATGAATCACATTAATTATAAAATTAGGTAAAAGGAAATAGTGAAAGCCTGGGAAAGACAAACTGGGGCACCAGAGTCAAACCCGGGAAAGACTGGGTAGGTTTCCCAGTGACACTGAAATGCCCAGCCATGAGGGGTGGCCTTGGATCAGTTTACAGACAGATGGGGGACTAGTTAACTTCTGAGACTATTAGTATCCCATTTCCTTTCACTCAGATACTAACTAGTGGCTCTTGCCTAAATACAACTTGAAAATTGTTATCTTTGTCAACTTCAGGGGATTAGCCCATCAGTGTGATCTAGTTCCAGTTTGAAATGCTTCCCAAACTGTCTTCTAAATAAAGGACACTAAGTAATTATTTTAATATAAAAATATAAATCTAGCTTCTAATCTATAACCACAATTAGAGACTCAACTATCTCACTACTATAGCAGACAAGTTGTCGAAAAAAAAGAGTTTATTCAGATGGTAAAGACACCTGCCATTAAGCCTGCACTCCATCCCTGTGACTTGCGTGGTAGGAGAGAACCTCACACTGTGACATGCACACACCTACATACACATGCATCAGACAATAATAACAAATGCAATAAATGGTTACAAGTTAAGCCGGGCGGCAGTGGCGCACGCCTTTAATCTCAGCACTCAGGAGGCAGAGGCAGGCGGATCTCTGAGTTCGAGGCCAGCCTGGTCTATAAGAGCTAGTTCCAGGACAGGCTCTAGAAACTACAGGGAAACCCTGTCTTGAAAAAAACAAAAAAAAATGGTTACAAGTTTAGATGTTAGAATTAACTTTGACTATTGAACTGGGTTCACCATTGGCTGATGTTGTTCGGGTTTTTTATTTGGACAGAATATTAATTGATATGGAACTTCAACTACATTTCCCTATGCAAATGATTATGTGAGGCAGTATGAACAACTAATCTCATCAATGAAATGGGTCTCTTGTGAACTTCCTATATTTATTTCTATCAAGACAACAAAATATTCTGTTGCACACCAGAGAATGTCTCCTGATTTATATTCTAAATGTCTCAGACCTAATAGGTTAATGGAGGTGAGACAATTCCAAAAATGTCTAAGAAAAGTTTTACATGTATGTGCACATGCACTTTATAATTGTGTGTCTGGTCATGCCCATGTGGCAACTCACATGTGGAGGACAGAGAACAGTTCTGTAGAATGGCTGCTCTCCTTCCACCTTTATTATTACATGGTTTCAGGGGTAAAACTTAGTTATTAGGTCATTGCAACACAAGCACCTTTATCCTCTGATCCATCTCATTAGCCCCAAGAAAAGTTTTGAGGAAATTACTCTCTAAAAGTGCTGTACTGGAAAGATTTAACCCCTACCTGAACCTTAGAGACAGTGTCAAAAAATATTAGAAACGTCTAAGTGAAAGACATTTCAGCAGGAAACTGATCACTTCTTTTTTATGAGAATTTTTCTGTCTTCTCCTACATTACGTTACTCAAAGTGAATGATCCTCAGCACTCTTCAGACTCTTTTGTTCTTTCAGTTGTTTTGGTTGTTGTACAAGCGTACAATGCTAAGCTGCAAACATCCAGCACTTACATCTGTAGTGTCTATCCCTACACGCATAGATAGATGCTGACTGCTACTTGAACACCAGTGTCAGCATGGAAAACTAACGATGGGGACTTCAATAACAAACTCGTGTGTTCTCGTGTGTGAATTAAAAGCAAAAATTAATGCTGCAGACTCACTATATACACATAAAAAGTGGTTTGAAAAGCAAGTTCTGTTTGTCTTGAAGCTGTAGCTTTTCATCCTGAATCAGCAGGACCACACCAACAAAGATGGACATGAATGATATAGCCTGCAGCTTCCAGCTGTTCAAAATCTGAATCGGATTTCCATCCTCATGAAATTATTCTGTCTCTAGGTGGATTGTTTTCGCTGTTTTTGCTGTTGTTTTTGAGATGGGAGCTCCCACTGCCTAGTCTGGCTTTGAACTTACTCTGCCCAGGCTGCTCATAAACTCCTGTTCCTCCTGTTTCTATCTCGCAAGTGCTAGGATTACATGTACTACTACACATAGCTATGGAAATAATATAATTTAAAATATAGACATAATACAAGATATTGGCCATAGAGATGCCTTATATTTATAAAATATAGTGACATCTACAAAATGCATTAATAGCCATAGTTTTACATTTTTTTTTAACACGGGGTCTTGTGTGTCTAAGGCTGGCCCAGTAGCACATAAAACCAGGTTTAGTGACACTGGAGAGGTAGAGGCAGGAAGAGCTCAGGCTGACCTTGAACTTCTTCTGTAGCAGAAGATGACCATGACCTTATGATCTTCCTGCCTCTGCCTCTTAAGAGATCAGGTTACAGTGCACCATTCCCGGTTCTGTGGTTCTGGGGATCAAGGACTGTGCATGCTAGGCAGCACTCTCCCACTACTGGTTGGATGACTCCAAACGGCGCCCCCACACACAGCTCTAAGGGGCCAGCAAAGCCTAAGTGCTCTGGTTGAACTTCTGAGTTTCTAGAGGTTGAGGCAGGAAGGTGGGGGATTCAAGGTCACCCTTAGATTCATATGGGGGTGAAGACAAGACTGAACTACATGAGACCTTCCCAAAGAAACAAAACAAGAATAGATAAATTTCTTTTAGACACAGTGCTTTGATTGAGCTCTTCTACTTGGAGTTAAACATATCATGTTTAAGGGAAGTTTCAGAGAAGGAAAAAAAATAAATTCAGACATACCATTTGTCTCTTGTAAGAAGACAGTTTCCATTCCCAGAGAGCAGGACCCCTGGAGCTCAGCTTATACAAAACACATGAGCAAGGCACTACTAAAGAACTTCGGGAGCATTTTGGTGAAAATGCTTCCATACAATTAGAAAATAATCATGGGAAATGGATTTAAAGTGAATATTTTAACTTTTTGCTATCCTGGAACCCAAGATAAATTTAAAGTATTTTGAAAATATTTTAAAGCTATAGAATATAGGATTATCTATGACTTCACAATTCCTTTGGCAGATGCAGCCAAGAAACAAAAGGTGGCAAACAAATGTTCACAGAAACATTCTTCATAATAGCCCCAAAGTGAACAACCCAAATACCCATCAACTGTTTAATGAATGGAGAGGAATCGTTAGCTCCATACAAGGGAAACTACTCAACAGTAGGGTGGCACTCTTCCATGCTACAGTGTGCACGGGTTTTGAAAGTGGTTCAGTGCAAACAGAACAGACACAAAGTCCACCTGTTGTACTGTTGCAGCCCATGGATACAGGAAATAGATCCGTGGTTTGCCTGGAGGAAGAGGAAGTTCGGAGGTGTCCGTTTCTTCAGGAGAGTGATCGAAATACTGTAAAATGGGTTTGTAGTGATGATTCACAGCTCTGGAAATCTTGGAAATTGGTGGATTCACCAAAATAGATGCCGGGAAAGCCTTAAAACACTCACGGAATGTAAGAATTTATTACTATCCTGTCCACTCCTGAAAACCCTCACCTCCCACATAAACTTAAGAACTTTTCTTACTGTCCCTATCTCCTTATGATTTGCATTGAAATTAGCGATGTGCAGATGGGAAGTCCTCAAAGATGAGTCAAGTTTGTTCAGCTAAGTTGACTCTGCAGACCTTAAACTCTGTTTTTAATTCACAGAAAATGACCTTGCGGGACTTCCCTATCCAGAAAGTGGCCTGTGGGTCCTAGCGAGAGACCTGCAAAGACACAAATGCTTTTCCAAGCATTCTGTGACTAGCACAAACACCTAGGATACAGGAAGAGGGCATAGCACCTGGCTGTGTGCATTCTGCTTGCAATGAAGGAATTCAAACAATGAAGAGGGAAATCACAACAGAGCATCCAGCCCTTGGAATTAACTTGTAATAAATCTTTTCCCCCTTTTTAAGTTTAAGGGGTAGACTTTAATTAAAAAAAAAATAAGCCTGTAACCTCACACTTGGGAGGCTGGGGCAGGAGGAGAGCGGATAGTTCAAGGCCACCCTGATGGACACAGTGAGTTTCAGTCTGGAGCTACAGAGATGCTGTCTCAGGATAACGAAATAATGCTGTTGCTTCTACACTGTTTAGCCAATCATTTAAAATCTCACCTACTGCTACTGGAGCGAAATTCCTTCTCCAGTTTCAATTCTACCAACAACTGCCAGCTCCTTACTAGACTCACCAGAGGTAACCTATCAACCACGCCCTAAGGCGCAAGGGCGCTCTACTCACTTGAGTTTCTTGAAGGCTTCCTGGCCCCCGGCCACGTAGTTGCCCCCGCTTTCGATCTGGTCCAGTTTCCGGATGCGGTGGCCCGTCCTCGGGGTGTAGATATTCCTAACTGCCCCAAAGGGCGCCTGCACACCGCCCGTCACTTCCTTGAGGAAGACGTCGAAGCTGGACACCTTCTTCTCATGAATGACGACACGGCGCCCGGCGAAGAAGGGGTCCCCATTGCGGTACACCAGCACACTCTTCACCACTGGCTGCGACAGGTGGCTGGACCTGGCGCTGGGGCCGTTCATCTTCACCGCTGGATGCCGGACCCGCTGGCACTCCACAGGCCTGCAACACCAGTTCGTGGGCCGCCTCCTGCAGGGACAAGGAAAAGTCACTCACAGGTGAAGAAGAGCAAGCCGTGCGGAGCCAGCCCCGGCAGGTAGCAGTTCAAGTAAGGCGCGGCGCGGATGGCCAATCAGCGCTCGCACACCTGTCTCTCCCGCCCCGCAGCACCCAGGTACGCAGTCTGGAAACCCGTGCCGCCCGGGCTTTAAACCCCTGCGCGAGCTGGGACAGAAGGGACAGTGGCGGACGCGCGCACTCAAGCGCGCACACACGCACACGCACTCAGGCGCACTTTAATAACATGGCGAGATTCAGTGCCTGTCATCACATCTGTGTTGCTTCTCCCAACCGCTTCAGTTTTTTTCTTTCTGTGTCTTGCACTCTAATACCACCAGCTCCTTCGCCCTCCTCCGCCCAACAAAGTCATTAAGATCCCAGTTAAGGTTGCCGGGATTTTTCTTTGAGGAAAATAAACTACTTAAAAATGCACTGAGAAGTCGGACGCAGTGGCGCACATCTGTCATCCTAGAATTAGGGCAACTAGAACTGGAGTACTGCCTCGAGTTCGAGGCCAGCCTGGACTACCTAGAAAGTTTTAAATCAGCCTCAGTTATAGCCAGACTAACTTAATATCAATAAATTAAATAATCTGCACAGATAGAAGCAGAGGCGACGCCCGAGTCCGAAACCCCGGGACTCTGGGCTGGCCAGCGCCGCCCAGTGGTGAGGTTCCGGTGGGCCCTTCGCAGTGGTACCTACCGACACTCGCGGGAAGTGGGGGAGGGACTGGGGGAGGGGCGCAGTTGGGGGCGGGGCGGTTGCTGGCGCTGGGACCCGCACCGCTGTGAACCCTGGCCGCTGCGCGTCCGTAGCACCGGTCCTCCCGCCGCCGTTAGTGTCTTCTGAGGGCCTGCCAGGTCCACCGGGAGCCCAGTTTGTTTTTTCTCGCCGTTTCCATAGCAACTGCAGCCTCGTGCGGAGAGTTAGCCTATGAAATAGGTCTGGAGCGTGCTTGCCTCCCTTGAGCTTCTCTAGCTGCCTCTGGTATCAAAGTCATAAGGGGGTTGGGAATGAAATTGCCATGCCAGTGCTGTGCCAGTGTGGTTCTTGGAAACCGACACATAGCTAGGTAGATGATACCCTACAGTATTTTCAGTGTCTACGATGTGACGAAGATTAAAGAGGGTATTTACAAGAAGACTTGCTCTGCCCGTGAGCTTGCCTCCACGTTGATTGTGTAAATTATTAGATCAGGCTGTGGGATCCATACGGAGTTGAGATTTTAATTAAGAGTTTTGGGAAAACCGCAGGTGACAGAGTCCACCTGTAATCCCAGCATTCGGAGGACTGAAGGCAAGATTAGCCACAAGTTTCAGGACAGCCTGGAACAGAGTAAGACTGTAGGGTAAAAGGGCCAGCCAACGAAATACACTCCTGGTATAAAATCAGAGCCAGTGAAAGGAAATACACAGTGGTCCTGGAATCAGAGCCAATGGGATAAAAAGGACCACAGAAAGAAACACACTTTGGCCCTGAAACCAGAGCCAAAGAAACACACTCTGTCCCTGACCCCTTAGCAGAAAACCAACCAATCCGTGACCACAAAATCCAGTCAATCTCTTAGTTTCTCCAAAGTCAGGGATTGAAATCCAACCAGTTCCCACCCTGAAAATCTTCACTCCCTTGGAAAAACTCGGCCCCTACGAAGCCCTATATAAGCCCTGTGCCTGTTCAGTTGGGAGCTGCCTTTTTCCACCCTGGCAGCGACACTCTCCTGGATTCTTCCCTCCCAATAAATGTCTTTCTTACATGAGGTTTGGGTGAGACCTTCTTTCCGGTAGAACAGAGCGGGGTAGAGAGCGACAACTTTCACCAGAGCATGAGCACGAAGAGAAGAGCAGAACTGTGAGGCTTTTGTTGGGGAAACCTTCCCCTGCCAGAGCAGAGTTGTTACTTTGGGGAAACTTTCCCTGGAGCAGGGCTGTAAGGTGCTACATTTAAAGGTGACTTGGTGTCATTCCTTGGCTCTCTGCAGTCAGGATTTTTTTTCATCCAAGCTGCAATGCTTACAAAAACCTATCCCAAAAAACTAAGTAAGCAAATACGAACCTCAGAAGGGTCAAGAGTGCTGACACACACCTTTAACCCCAACACTAGAAGTAGAAGCAGGCAGATCTCTGAATTCAAAGCAGCCAGTTACATACCCAGTTTCAGATCAGCTGGGGCTACAGAGCGAGACCCTATTTTCAAACCTCAGTACAGCTGCTTTGTACTGTCCAGTTTGGTAAGCAAACAAAAACACAGATATATATTTCTGCTGAAATGAACCAAACCACTGCTCCCCTTATTCCTGCTAAGTATGTCTACATTTCTAAAGCAGGCACTCCCTTTTGAATGGGAAATGTTCCCATAGGCCCATGTAGTTGAAGACTTAGTCCCCAATCAGTAGACTATTTGGGGAGAGTGTGGAACCCCTTAATAGGTAAAGTATCACTGGAGGAAAAAGGTCACTAGGGGCGAGTCTTGAGGTTTATAGGCTTGCTCCACTTTCTTGCCAGTCTGTTTTCTGATCCACAAAGCTGTGAGCAAGCAGCCACAATCAGCTCCTGCCACCACCATGCAACCACATGCCACTGTGTTCCCTAGCATGATGAACTGTAGCCCCCCAAATGGTGAGCCAAAATCAATATCTCCTTATTTCATTTGTTTCTTGTTGGATGTTTAGTCACATAGATGAGAAAAATTGACAATAACATTGGCTGTTCTTAGTTCATCATATCTGAGTAAAAATCATTTTTAAAAACAGTACATTAAATCTTTAACAATGTACCAAGCATTGCATAAGGCACTGTACATACATTATCTAATTTAATGTTCACAAATAATCTTCAGATGTGGAAATGGATGTTCAGAGAAACTGAGGAAATTTACCTGAAGTAACTTACACACAAGGCTTCAAACTTGGTCTGCCCTATTACTCCCTTAACCATGGTGATATAACAATAGGCAACATGAACATGTGAGGATGGCAATACTGGGCAGAATGATTGTGGTTTCATTTAGTTTTAGGTTTTGTGCTCTTATGTTTTGTTTTGTTTTTTTGAGAGGATCTCATATGGTCCAGGCTAGCCTCAAACTTGCTGTGCAGCAGAGGTTCATCTTGAGCCTTTGGTCCTCTGGCCTCTATCTGCTGAATACTGGAATTGCAGACACGCCCTGCTATGCATGGGTGCTGGGGGTGAAACCTGAGATCTTCATGCTTGCTAGGTAAGCACTCTACAAACTAAGAGTCAATCAAAGTGAAGCCACTACAGACTTCACAGCTAATAACAGAACACTGGAGACGGCTTCTGTGAGACTGAGAACAAGATGAAGCTGACCCTAGGCCATGTCGTTGGAAAGTGTGTTATAGTCTCCAGCCAAATCTATAAACCAGAGAAAAAGAAGCAAAGGCTAAACAAACTGAGGAAAAGTTTGAAAGAGCACCTAGAGAAGGGAGCCTTACACTGAGGAGCTTATCCCTATAACCAAACACCTGGTCATTGAAGGAGGAAGGCTTTACCTTGGTCCACAATTCAGAAGAATGCAGTCCATATGGTGGGGAAGGCATACCAACAGGAGCAGCCAGGTCCATGGCTCCAACAAGGAGAACAAGTAGAGAAATAAAACCCCAGCACTCAGAAGCTTACCTGTTTTTCCATTTTTATTTAGTCTGGGACCCCAACCCATAAGATGAAATATTCACATTCAGTGTCTGTCTTCAGCCACTTATCTAGAAACATCCTCACAGGCACACCCACAAGTCACCCCATTAATGCCCTAGTTTTTCCTTAATCCAATCAAACTGACAATCTCAGCCAACCATCACACTAGGCCTTAAGACTGACAGATGTGAAGCTGGAGGGATAGCTCAGCAGCTAAAAGCACTTGTTGGTCTTTCAGAGGCCCCAGTTTTGGTTCTCAAAATTCATGTGGCACCTCACAACCATCAGTAACTTAAATGTCAGTGGAAGTGAAGTCCTATTCTGACTTCTGTGGGCACAAGACAGATGTTTGAGTGCAACACACTCATACACATAAAATAAATGTCAAAAGACTAGACTTGATATGACCTAGTGAAAAAGTAAACGTGAAGTGGGTTGAGCCCCAGTGAGAGAAGAAGACATGAGAATTCAAAGGTGCACAGCTTGGAAAAAAGAGAAGGAAGGCCTGTGGCCGAGGAAGGAATCATGCTGAAAGGCAGCAGCATTGGGAGGGCAGAGCCCTATCAGCAAGGAGCTTGAAAACTCACACAGTGGCTGAGGCTGCTGCGAGGAGTCCTGGCTCAGGGTAATCAACATGCCCTCCCAGGAAAGGGAAACCCAGACCTCATGGGGTTCTAGAGTCCCTGGGTTCCATGGCTATTTGGGGACACATTCCTGCTCTATCAGAGCTGCCCCGGTGTACTATTCTTTTTTTGTTTGTTTGTTTGTTTGATTGATTTTTTGAGACAGGGTTTCTCTGTGGCTTTGGAGCCTGACCTGGAACTAGCTCTTGTAGAGCAGGCTGGCCTCGAACTCACAGAGATCCACTTGCCTCTGCCTCCCGAGTGCTGGGATTAAAGGCGTGAGCCACCACCGCCCGGCTCCTGTGTGCTATTCTTATTCAACATCTGTGTGCTATTCATTATTGATAACTCCATAGATGCTAGTGTTCCTGGGATGGGAGACCTGTGCTTCCTACTGCACTCTCCCCTATGCTTCTGCATCTGGGCTGGGATTTCCCTGAAGCATGCTTCCCCAAGGAATAGGTTTAGCAACCCTGTGAACCATATGCCCAGAGGCCCAGTTAGAGTGTGTGGTGACCTGGAGATATGACTGTGCCTCAAGAGCAAGCCATGGAGGAGTCCCATAGATGAACTCACATGAGACAGAGCCACTCATCGGGGAGGACAGCTCAAGATGGCCTCCAGTAGCATCTGGGTAAATGGAGCAATCCAACAGGGCTGGGTTCAGTGTGAAACCTTGTTTCTTCCATTATTAGGAACAAAGGAATCTCTCAGAGATAGATTAAGATACACAATATTGTTATCCAACTTGGGAGCATAACCTCTGCCCCAAGCCAGATTCAGCAACCAGTCCTCAACAAGCCAGTTAAAGAGCCAAATGAATAGTCAAAAGTAAAAAGAGATATCTATTCAATGTGGCCACGTTGGAAAGAAGGACAAACAGATCCAATGACGTCCCCAAGCTAGCCCTAGTGGGTCCCTAGTAAGGTTAAAAGTTAAACAGAAAGATGATCAAGGGTATGCTCATCTGGTGGTCCTCCCACCACTGCCCCACGCTGGGCTTCCGTCTCATCTGCTCAGGTGTTATGACAAGTTATGACCACTGTACAACATCTTTCTGGGGACAGGTTCCTAGGATTATCAGTGCCTTTTCCTTCTCCCAGTATAGGGTTCCTGGGAAAATTCCCATTTCTTTGGGGTCCACTGTTTCAATAGTTAGGTTAAGGGAAACAGGTGTCTCTTTTGAATATCTTTCTCCAGATCCTTATAATACAAATATTGTTCTCTCTGTTTGCTAGGCTCAAATGCTGATCTTCTGTATAACTAGAACTTTTTGTCATTTATTTGAGCTGAACCCTCATTTACCTCATTAGAAGGACTGCCCCATGTAAGCCGGCTCCTGGGCACTGCCTAGCTCAGTACCTTTATATATGCCAGCTCATCGCAGTGGTTGCTCGAAAATGCTCAGGAAAGTGAGACATCTTGTTTTTGTCATTGCTCAGTTCAAGTGCTTAGAACAGCCTGGCACATACTTGGTGCTTAGCAAATAAATGAATTTGTATATAGGAGGAGGTAATGTGAAGAAGAGGGCAAAGGAAATAAGAGAGGAAGAAGAGAAAAGGAGGTCGGGCTATGACTTAGCTACATCTACTTCAGAAATTCACACGTATTAAGTACATCTGACAGACTGTTAGGTAAACCTACCAGGAGTATTTTTGGTGATTTGTTTGTTTGTTTGTTTGTTTTTGTTTGTTTGTTTTGAGATAGCTGGCGTAGGTCTTACTATGTAGACGAGGCTGACTTAGAGCTCACAGAAATCTGTTTGTCTGACTCTAGAGTGCTGAGATTAAAAGTCTGTGTCCCAATTTTATGGAAAGTATATTTTAATGGAAAGGTTGAGTATCTTCTGAAGAAGCAACTCTACATCCCGAAGTAGGAGTAAGCAATGATTATAAGTTTGGTCATGGAAGAAGTGTATCCCACTTGGCAATTCCAAACTCCATGACCTAACAGAGATTTGGACACTGTGAGTATAACTTGAATTAAGTTTTCAGTACAAATTCTCCAGTGCAATGGACAAAGCTATTCTGATGATAGTTGTGTAGACTATAATGCCAAAATGGGAGGACTTGGGAGACCTTATATTGTAGGGAACCAAGTCACCTTGGCACTTTATTCTGGGCACTAAAGACTACCATGGCACCAGACAGGAGACAGCATCACTCCCGAGATAACAATGTCCGGGAGTTGGGACCTAACTTCACAAGTGGGATATTGCTCAGTGGGCAACACTGAATGAGGGCCATGCAAAGCTGTGCAGACTAAACTCAAACAATAATTAGGTCTTAGAGAAGGCTTATGTGTTGCATGTATCCTTTACATATAAGAACAAGATACGGGGAAACATGCCTATTCATTTTCACCTATTTTGCCAAAGGTGTGAAACTGGGGGAGCCTAAGACATAAGAGTGAGATAGGAGGATCTCTAGGGCTTGCTAATTAACCAGTCTAGCTTCCCCAACAAGCTCCAGACCAGGAGGAAACCTTGTCTCAAAAATAAGATGGAGAACAATTGAGGAAGATACCCAATGTCATCCTCTAGGCTCCTCAGGCACACACATACATGTACCCACACACAAACATACACACCAAAAACATCTACATTAAATATATATATATATATATATATATGCATGTGTGTGTGGCTCATAGTAATACCTAAAAAGACATATTAGAAATGACCTTAAATACCACTGTTTCTTAAAGAGGCAAAAGAAAACTCAACTCAGGTTCAAGAAACAAAACCACCCTTGCTTTCCCATGCCCTTCTTTCTAAGAGCCTCTTTGGGAGATTCCACTCTGCACCATCTACTTAATGAGGGCCTTTGACTGACAGGTCACCTGTAAACTACAGAACTCCTTAGAGGGAGTCATCAGTGCCCCAGGCTTTCTGGAGGCATTTAACTAGCCACCTGGAGGATTCACCTATCTCTAGACAATTACTGCACAGCAAGCAAGAAAATATTGCCCAATGTTTCACCCATGGTCAAACTTGTCAGTCAATAAACACATCAGATAAGCTATGCAGCCACAGGTCTATGAAGAACAAAAGCTTGCCAGCCATGTGGTCTATACTTATAGTTCAAGCATTCAGGAGGCAGAAGCAAGAGAGTTGATGAAAGATCAAAGCCAGTGTCAATTATTCTGGAGAGAAAGGGAGGGAAAGGGAGATGGAGATAGGCAGGGAAGTGGGAGGGAAGGAAGAGAAGGTTGGGGTGGCTCAGTTTGCAAAGTATTGTAACACAGCATGAGGGCCTGAATTCATTCCCTAACAACTATATAAAAAGCTGGGCAAAGGGGAGCTGGGAAATGGCTTAGAGGTCAAAGCCACTTGCTACTCTTGCAGAGGATCCAGGTTCAGTTCCCACAACCCACGTGGAGCCTCACAACCATGTATAACTCCAGTTCAAGGAGGTCCAACACCTATTCCAACCTCCCAGGTATCTTACATGAATGCAGTGTACATACATAAATTCAGGTGTGTACATATATACATAAAATATATAATTTTTAAAGCCAGGAGAGGCTGTACATACCCATAATTCCAGTACTGGGGAGATAGAGACATAAGGATCCCTGGGGTTTGTAACCAAGCAGTTTGGACAAATTGGTGAGCTCCGGGTTCAGAGACAGCTTCTGTCTCAAAAAAATAAGGTGGGAAGCAATTAAGGAAGACAGCCAACATTGGCTGTGATGTGCACACACACACGTGTACAGACTTTTACATATAACAAGAAGGATGGGATAAAAGGAAGGGGAAAGGATAGAGAGGAGCTTCTCCTCCACTACACGCCACAGTATGTTAACCATCTACTACTCTAGATGCAGAGGTCTCGTGTGAGCATTTTTCAGAATCTCAACTCTGAAACTGACTTGTCCAATATGTATTGGTAATAATGATGCACACATACTACTAATACAGTTGTCAAATTACTAATGAATATCAGCTTCCATTGCACGGGATGCTCTCCCTTAAAGGGGACTTTAACTGCTGTACTGGACGTGCGGTTACACTTTCAGCAAGATCGCTTGCGTTGTTTCAGCTGCTGCCCGTGACTCTCCTCCCCTAATCTTGAATCTGGGCTGCACCCCTCACTAGCTGAGCCACAAATCTGTTTCATGGCTACCTTTCCTAAGTCTTATTTTCCTCAATAAAATAAGCAGGGAAAAGTCTTCCCAATTTAGAGGAGAAGTAATTAATGTGCTGTGTTTGGAAGAGCATCTGACACAACGTGTGTGCCAAATGAATAACTTTTTGCTGCTTGATTGGGTTTGCTTTTTAGAGACAGAGAATCAAATAGCCCAGAATTGCCTCAAACTTGCTTTGTAGCTACATATTTTCACTCCTGATCCCCTGCCTCCACCTGCCAAGTGCTGGGCTATCAGCAAGCTCCATCTTGCCTGGCAATATCTCACTTTTAAAGATAAATGTTCCTTCTTCATTGTCCAGGTGAGTGTGATAAATTCTAAGGATTATATACAAAAAAAAATTGGCCTGCCCTCAAGGAATTCAAGAAAGCAAGAATAAACTAACCCTGCCTTGGATTTTGTCGAAGACAGTTGCCTCCACGCCTCAGTTGAGCGTGGCTAGTGCGTAGCTTCCTGCCTCACTTCCCTCAGGCCCTGTATCTCTGTCCCCATGTGCAGTGTTTCTCCCCAACCAATGAAGCAGCATCCTGTAAGCCGGCAGAGAGGGCTCCTAATTCCCTTACCCCACCTCACAGCTGCCCACACCCCCTACTCATGCAAAAGAAGGGAAATTCAGCTCCTTGGCTCTGAGACAGGTTCAGTCTGAAGGCTACTTTATATGTCAGAAATCAAGTTGAAGCTCGGCTGGGTGGGCTTGTCTGAGTTCCCACCCATATCTGACCACTTACCATGTACATAAATTGCAAACACTGTTTGAAAACAAATAAAGCTGAAGCACATCGAGCAGTCAGCCTTCTGCCTGCTCAAGGACCTCGAGTACTCTGTGGCAGGCTTGCTGCCTATCACCAGGTTTCTCCAAAGGACAAGAGAACGGTACATCCTGAGATTTTTGATTTGCTGCTGTTATTGAGGAATTGTGCAAAACCTTTTATGTTGACCATCCAAGGTTTCTTTTCTGTTCTCAGAATGACTGCAATATTACACAACCTTGGAGGGGGGTATGTGCTGGTTAGTTTATGTCAACTTAATATAAATGAGGGTCATCTGAGAAAAAAGCAGCTTCAACTGAGAAAAGCCCTCCATCAGACTGGCCTGTTGGCAAGTTTGTGGGCGTTCTTTTGATTAGTGATGATGGGGGAGGACCCTGAGCACTGTGGACAGCGCTGTTCCGAAGCAACTCATCTTGAAAGGTACAAGAAAGGTAGCTGAACGTGAGTCTGGAAAACAAGCCGTAAGTAGTGATAAATCCTCCACGGCCTCTCCTTTTGTTCATGCCTCTAAAGTTCCTATCCCGACTTTCTTGAGTTATAAACAAGCTTTATTGTGAAATAAAGTCTTTCCAGCCCAAGCAGTTTTTGGTTGTGATGTCTATTGCAGTAATAAAAAGCAAACTAGGGTGTGTGTGTGTGTGTGTGTGTGTGTGTGTGTGTGTGTGTGTGTTGGTGGAGGTTTCCTTCTTTTAATCTTGAGACTCTCTTTAGTACCAGTCAAAACTGGAGTGGTAGCACACACCTGGAATCCCAGCGCTAAGAAAGAGAAGGTAGAAGGATCAGGAGTTCACAGTCATCCTTATCTACATAGCAAGTTCAGGACTAGCCTGGACTATGTGAGATCCCATATCAAAAAGAATAAAATACAACCAACCATCTAGAGAGATGGCTCAGTGGCTAAAATCACTGGCTGCTCTTTGCTGAGGACCTAAGTTCAGTTTCCAGCACCCACATAATAGTTCAAAACTATCTGTGACTCCAGTTACAGGGGCATCCAATGCCCTCCCTCTTCTGGCCTCCACAGACACAGACATATACATAGTGAACATACAAAGCATAAAGAAATAAAGAAATAACAAAAAACACTCATACACATAAAAATAATTTTTTAAAAAAACAACCAACATCAACTGTACTTAGATGTTTCTGTCTGACATGTTGTTGTGTGTATGGAGGCTCCTGCCTATAGTCTCCACACTCAGCAGGCTAAGGCAGAAAGGTCAGAAGATGTTGTTGTGCGTATGGAGGCTCATGACTACAGTCTCAGCATTCAGCAGACGAGGGCAGAACATGAGTTCAAGGTCAGCCAGGGCTGCAGATTTTTTTTCTCAGTAACCAATCTTTTTTATTTTGACTGTTAGTGTTTTATTCATGGCTTTCAAGGACTTTTCCCAGTTCAATAACATTTGGTGAGGTAAAATGATACTGTCATTATGCACACAAAAGAGTCTGTTTTGTTTGCTGTAGGGTCAAATGATTTAAGTCATGGTGAATTTTAATAAATAGAAGACTGATTTTAAAAATGACCTCCTGCCGGGAACAGTGAGAGAGAAGTTAACCATTACAAGATAACAATTCTGCAGCAAATTATATCACTGATACAGAAGTTATTGGTTAACTGAATCCAGCTTCTAGAATTAATGGAAAGGATGGCCTTAATGAGCTATGTAATGCTGGTGCCATTCGGAGTCTGGGAATTCCAATTTAAAAATTTGGATCAGTCAACAGGAACATGACTAGCATGTGAACGGGTATTACAAAGGCTGGGTATCTACTTAAATATATACATTCCTAACGTAATGACAAACTATAGCAAATTCTATGGTTGTAAAAATATGGTACTGTTCAACTCATCAGTTTCATAACCCACTAGATACTTCCCAGTGACTTTTCTGAGGCAATGGTAGCACCCACTGCACTAAATATAGCTTGGTGGTAGGGCTCTTGCCTAACATGCACAAAACCCTAGGTTCAATCCTCAGTACCACAAACAGAAAGAAAAAGAAAATCATGTCTTAAAGCATCTCTGCTAGTAAACGTAAAGGTTTTAAGAATGTTCGAGTTAATTTTAAAAGAGAGAGAACAAGTCAACAGCAGAAATTGACTTAAGGCAGAGAGAAGGAGGAAGAAACAAACCACTCACTTCACTAACCAAAGACGCACAATTTTTGCACAACTTTAAGTCTTAAAATTAGGATGTGTCATACACAAAGCCTCACCCACTAACTTGCCAAATGCCCTGGCAAAGCAATGGTCATGATATGATTATATTGCATAAACAAGCTAGAACTTGGTCCCCTGTCCACACTGTCTTCACATCATCTAGATATGAGCTTGCTTAGTAATGCATATGGGGTTTTGCATATGTGTGTGTGATGTTGGGAATTGAACCAAGGCCTTATACAGGCTAGGCAAGCACTTTATCATTGAGTGGTACCACAGCCCTGGTAGCTACCACAGGTCAAACTCTGACTTAAAACCTTAACTGGCACTTAACAAATGTACACATCTATGGGATACAGTGGTATATTTCAGTTTGTTTATGAGAGATGTATTGCCCATCAGAAGGCAATAACCGATATATACATTGCCCCAACATTGGCCATGTCTTCATATGGGCAGCACTGAAACTCCTGTTTGAAAGAAAGAATTACAGTCACTCATAGTTATCCTATTGCATTATACATTGTTAGAAGTTTTCCCTCCAAATTAAATGCACTCTTGTACTCATTAATGATTTCACTTTTAAGGTGAATTTTGGACTCTATTAGTAGAATGCTTGCCAAGTGTGCATGAAATCCTGGGTGCCTTCCATCCCCAGCACTGAACAAACCCTGGTGTGGCGGCACATGCCTGTAATCCCAGTCCCCAGAATTGGAGGCAGAAAGATCAGAATACAAGGTTATTCTCACCTACAAAGATAATTTTAGACTAGTTTGAGCTACATGAGGCCCCATCTTCTTTTAAAAGAAGGGTAATAAAGAGTAATTTTTAAAGATTACCTCATGAGGGCCTACAAGATAAAACGTCAGGTAGACACCTACGGCAGAAGCCTCAGAACCTGAGTTTGATCCCTGAAACATGGCTTTAGGAAACAATGTGACAGTGCACGTGTGTACTCTCAGGGCTCCCGCAGTAAGATGAGAGGTCAGGCAGGAGAATGCCCCAAAGCCAAGCCAGCTAGACTAGGGCATGCAGCGAGGAAGAGACAAAGAGGGACCCTGCCAGAACAGCGTGGAGGGGGAAAAACAGTGCCCAAAGGTTGTCTTCTGACTGCCACGTGTACACATGCACATGAGCACACAAACAGTAACAATAAAAATAATTTTTAAAAATTTAACAAACACAAGGAACAGTGCTCCCTCTTGTGGCCAACTTCTTTAAAAACAGGGGTGGGTGAGCGTGCAACTTCGGAGTCCAGAGGAAACACTGACTGCTGTAGATGTTGAATTCAGACATAAATAAATAGATAGATAGATAGATGATAGATAGATAGATAGATAGATAGATAGATAGATAGATAGATAGATAGATAGATAAATGAATAAAAATTAAAAAGCTGGATGTTCATATTTCAGATAACAGAAACAAATAACAGATGCAAATCTAAATGCATTTCGGGGGGCTGGAAAGATGGTTCAGTAGTTAAAACCATTTATTGTCCTTGAATGGGATCTAGGTTGGTGGCTCACAACCGTCATAACTCCCATTCTAGTGGATCTAATGCCCTTTGGGAGCACCCGGCATGCATGTGAAGCAAGGACATCCTACTTAAGCAAAACATTCATACATATAAAAGAGGTAAATAAAAAATGCATTTCAGGTGAAAAAGAAAGGTAAAAATTTAATAGTGGTAAATCTGACACTATTAGTATTGTTAATTTTATTTATTCATTTCTTCATTTATATTGCTAAAATTATTAATTAATAATTAAAATTATTAATCCATGTTTATGGATGCATTATTCAAAATAGCCAGGAAAAAGAGCCAATCTAGACACCCATCAATGGACAAATGGACAAAGAAAATGTAGTGAATATACACAATAGGATTTTATGCTGTAGTGAGGAAAAATTAAGTTATGATCTCTTCAGTAAAAATGGCTGCAGCTGGAAATCATATTGAGTGAAATAAAATAGACTCAGAAAGACAAATATCTGCATGTCTTTTCTCATATGTGGAACCTAGATTTAAAAGTGTATGTGTGCAGCAAGGTAGCAGTGACACATGCCTTTAATCCCAGCACTGGGGGGGGGGGGGGCGGAGGCAGGGGAATTTCTGTGAGTTCAAGGCCAGCCTGGTCTACAAAATGAGTTCCAAAATAGCCAGAGCTGTAATATAAAGAAAAGCATTCTCAAAAAAATGTATGCATGTGTTTGTGAATTATAAAGTATACATTTATTTATTTATTTTTAGTGCATGCAACTATAAAGGGAATTGTGGGCCGAGGGGAGAAGAGAGGAAGGGAGGGAGGGAGGGAGGGAGGGAGGGAGGAAGGGAGGGAGGGAGGGAGGGAGGGAGAGAGGGAGGGAGGGAGGAAATTAGGAAATGAGGTAATGGAGTATTGTGATAGGGATGCAAAACTCAGGACTAATTGAGTGAAGGAAGAGAACCAGTTTGGAGGAAGAGGTACCAAGATGGGTAAGAGGGAGAGGAACAGATGAGAGTACAGATAAAGTCACACAGGGATAAAGACTGTGTATGCTTACCCTAAAATATTAATTTTAACATTAAAAACATACTAACTGAACAAACTAATATGATTCACTATGATATTTCTACATGTGCATACAATATGAGTTTTGAAATCTTAAGGTTTCTTTCATTTTTTTCTTTTCATTGAACATAGTTTCTTTGATCATACAATATATCTTGACTATAGTTTCCCTTCCCTCTACTCTTCCCAGTTCCTCTCCACCTCCCCTCTTCTCTGGATCCACTTTCTTTCTGTATTTAATTTGAAAAGATTAGGCTTCCAAGAGAGGTAACAACCAAAACTGGACAGAATAAAATATAATAAGATGAAATAAAAAATAATCACATTGAAGTTGAACCCAACAAGAGGAAAAGAGTCCCAAGAGCAGGCACATGCGTCGGAGACCCACTCATTCTCACACTCAGAGTCCCACAAAACTGCTATGTTAATAGCTATGCTATATACACAGAAGACTGGCGCAGACACACGTGGGCTCTGTGCTTGCTGTTCCGTCTCTGTGAGTTCATATACACTTCACTTACTTGATTCAGAGGGCCATGTTCTCCTGGCATCCTCCATCCCTTCTGGTTCTTATGATCTTTTGCCTCCTCTTCCTTGGGATTCCCTGAGCTCTGAGGGGAGTAATTTGATGAGGACCTCCAGTGTCTGACTGTGGGCCTATGCATTTGTTCCCACGTGCAGCCAGAGGAAGTCTCTCTGATGAGGACTAGACAAGTCACTGATCATATTTATCTTTCTCAGTCTGGGTAACCTCACCAAGGATTTTTTTTCTAGTTCCATCTATTTGGCTGCAAATTCATGATGTGTTTTTTTGTTTTTTGCTTTTTGTTTTTTTTATTTTTGAGACAGGGTTTCTCTGTATAGCCCTGGCTGTCCTGGAACTCACTCTGTAGACTACTCTGGCCTCTAACTCAGAGATCTGCCTGTCTCTAACTCTGACTCCTGAGGACTGGGATGAAAGACATGTGTTGCCACCACTACCACCCAGCTATGATGTCCTTTTTTAACAGCTGAGTAAATATACCACATTTTCTTTATCCAGTCCCTCTATTGAGGGACATCTAGGTTGTTTTCAGTTTCTGGCTATTATGACTAAAGACTCAGTGAATAAGTATGAATAAGTATCCTTGTGATAGGATGGAGTATCCTTTAGGTATACACCCAAGAGTGGTATAGCAGGGTCTTGAGGTAGAGTGATTCCCAACTTTATGTGGTGATGTATGTTGTGAATACCATTGGTTAGTAAAGAAACTGTCTTAGGTCTGCGCAAGGCAGAACTTAGATAGGTAGGAAAAACTAAACTGAATGCTGGGAGCAAGAAGGCAGGGTCAGTGAGAAGCCATTTAGCCCTGCCAGAGACAGGCACCAGAACTTTACCTGGTAAGCCACAGCCTCATGGCGATACACAGATTAATAGAAATGGGTTAAATTTAAGATCTAAGAGTTAACCAATAAGAAGCTAGAGCTAATGGGTCAAGCAGTGACTTAATTGATTCAGTTTCTGTGTGGTTATTTTAGGGCTGAGCAGTAGGGAACAAACAAGCAAGCTCCTACAACAGTGTGAAACCACCATATTGATTTCTATAGTAGCTATACAAGCTCATACTCCCACGAGAACTTAAGAAGTGTTCCCCCTCATTCCATATGTCACCAGCATGAGCTGTCACTTGGGTTATTAATCTTAGTCAGTCTGGCAGGTGCAAGATAGACTCTCAAAGTAGTTTTGATTTGCATTTTTCCCATTCCGTAGGCTGTCACTTTGTCTGAATAACGATGTTTTTTGCCTTACAGAAACTTTCCAGTTTCATAAGGTCCCATTTATTAATTATTGATCTTAGTGTACCAGGCTATTCCTCACTCTCTCTTCTATCAGGTTAATGTATGGTTTTATGTTGAGGTCTTTGATCCACTTAGACTTGAGTTTTGTGCAAGTAAAAATATGGATCTATTTGCATTCTTCTACATGCAGACATCGAGTTTGACCAGTACTATTTGTTGATGTTGTCCTTTTTCCAGTGTGTATTTCTGACTTTATCATAGGTGTCCATAGGTGTGTTGACTGGGTCTTCAGTTGGATTACACTGATCAACCTGTCTGTTTTTATGCCAATACCATAGTCTTTTATTATTACACTGTAGTACATCTTGAGATGCAATGATAAAGCCTCCAGCAGATCTTTAGTTGTTCAGGATTGTTTGGGCTATCCTAGCTTGAGGTTTTTTTTGTTTTGTTTTTCCATATGAAGCTGAGAATCATCCTTTCAAGGTCTGTAAAGAACTATGCTGGAATTTTGGTGGGGACTGCACTGAATCTGTAGATTGCTTTTGATAAGATGGCCACTTTTACTTTGCTAATTCTACTGATCCAGTAGCTTGAGAGATCTTTTCATCTTCTGATATCTTCCTAAAAACTTGAAATTTTTATCATACTAGTCTTTCACTTGCTTAGAGTTACACAAAGATATTTTATATTGAGACTATTATGAAAGGTATTTCCCTGATTTCTTTCTCACTCAGTTTTTCATTGTATATATGATTTTTGTGAGTCAATTTTATATTCAGCTACTTTGCTGAAGTATTTATCAGCTGTAGTAGTTCCCTAGTGGAATTTTTAGGGTCACTACTAACGTATGCTGTCACGTCATCTGCAAATAAATGATACTCTAACTGCTTCCTTTCCAATTTATATACCTTTGATCTCCTTTAGTTGTGTTATTGCTCTAGCTAAAACTTCAAGTACTATATATTGAATAGATATGGAGAGAGCCTTGTCTTGTTCCTGATTTTAGTAGATTGCTTTGAGATTCTCTCCATTTAATTTTGATCAATGTATTCATTTCTTTTATTGTATTTTCAACGCCTAAGACTCTCTCTTCCATCTTATTCTGTTAGTGACGCCTGCCTCTATAGTTCCTGTTGGAATTTCTAAATGTTTCACTTCCAGAATTCCCTCAGCTTGTGTTTTCTTCATTGTTTCCATTTCCATTTTCAGGTCCCCTTTATCCCTGTCCTTCCATTGTTTATGTTTTCTTGGCTTTCTTAAAGTGATTTGTTCTTTTCCTCCATTTGTTTGCTTGTATTTTTCTAGGTGATTTTTTTTCCATTTCTTCTTTAAGGACCTCTATCATCTTCATATAGTTGGTTTTAAGGTCTTTTTTCTTACACTACAGCTATATTGCAATATTCAGGGCCTTCTATGGTAGGATAGCTGGGCTCCAGTGGAGACATACTGCCCAGACTGTTATTGACTGTGGAGTTTTTTTAAGTAAATGTGTCATTCATTCATTCATTCATTCATTTCTTTTACATCCCAGCCACAGTTTCCACTCCCTCCTCTCTTCCCAGTCCCTCCACCACCACCGTCTCTTCCCACCCTCCAATCCACTCCTCGTTTCTGTTTAGGAAAGGGCAGGTCTCCCATGAGTATTAACAAAACATGGCATATCAAGTTGCAGTAAGGCTAAGTACCTCCCCATGTATTAAGGCTAGGCCAGGCAACCCAGTATGAGAAGTAGAGTGCTAAAAGCCAATAAAAGTGTTGGAAACCAGCCCTGTCCCCACTTGTTAGGAGTCCCACAAAAGGACCAAGCTACACAACTGTAACATATACGCAGAGCACCAAGGTCAATCCCATGTAGGCTCCCTGGCTGTTGGTTCAGTCTCTGAGAGCCCCTGTGAACCCACATTAGTTGATTCTGTGAGTTTTCTTGTGGTGTCCTTGATCCCTCTGGCTCCTACAATCCTTCCTCCCTCTCTTCTGCAGGATTCCCTGACCTGCGCCTTTGTTTGGCTGCGGGTCTGCATTGGTTTCTATCAGTTGTTGGATGAAGCTTCTCTGATGACAACTGGGCTAGGCAACAATCTGGTCACAGGAGACGGCCAGTTCAGGCTACCTATTCGCTATTGCCAGGAGTCTTAGGTAGGGTCATTCTTATAGATTCCTGGGAAATTCCCTTGTGCCAGGTTAAAATGCCACCCCTTTTCCAGTAGTCTCTTTCAGTACTCTCCCCCTCCACACTCCCCCAACCTGAGAAATTGATGGTGGTCCAACAGGATATTAACATGTAGAAGAATGCAAATAGATCCATATCTACCACCCTGCATAAAACTCAAGTCCAAGTGGATCAAAGACCTCAACATAAATCCAGATACACTGAACCTGATAGATACCAGAAAGACAAATAATCCAATTAACAAATGAGGTATAAATCTAAACAAAGAATTCTCAACAGAATATCAAATGGCTGAGAAAAACTTAAGGAGATGATCAACATCCTTAACCAGTAGAGAAATGCAAATCAAAATGACTCCATCATTATACCTGTCAGAATGGCCAAGATCAACAAACACAAGTGATATCTCATACTGGAGAAGACGTGGAGCAAGGGGAACATGCCTCCATTACTGGTGAGAATGCAAACTTATACAGCCTCTTTGGGAGTCAGTGTGGCAGTATCTCAGAAAATCTACCACATGACACAGCTATACCACTCTTGGTCATATACCCAAATGGTGCTAAGTCATGCCACAAGGACACTTTTCCAACTATGTCCACAAAAGCTAGCTTTATTGGTAACAGCCAGAACTTGGAAACAACCTAGATGTTCCTCAACCAAGGATGGATAAACAAAATGTGGTGCATTTACAGAATGGAGTACTACACCAGGAAATTTGTAGGCAAATGGATGAAACTAGAAAAAAAGTCATCCTGAGTGAGGTAACCCAGACTGCGAAAGACAAACATGGTATGTACTCACTCATAAGTGGATATTAGCTGTAAAATAAAGGATAACCATGCTACAATCCACAGACCCAGAAAGAATAGGTAATAAGGAGAGTTCATGGTGGGGGAGGGGGATGCCCAGATCTCTCTGGGAAGGGGAAATAGAACAGATTTTGTAAGGAGGAATGGGGATAGGAATATTGATTGTGTTTTTATGCCAGCATCTAGACGGTGGGGATGAGAATATTGATTGTTTTTATGCCAGCATCTAGACATCTGGGTTTGGGATGATTACAGCTAGGTCCTGTTTTCTGGGTTTGTCTTTGTTGGGTGAGTGTTCCCTGGTTTCTGTTTCTCCTCTGGTTTTTTGGAGAGTGTTTTACTGGCCTGCTCTGCTGGTGTGTTCACAGGGAATGCCTGCTGATGTTGGAGGTGGTGATACTGAGATGACTTGGAGAGAGGAAGACTAGAGAAGAAGGTCTTTGTGATCCACTGGAAAACAGAGATGAAAAGGAAATCTCAGTGGGTTTCCTGCCTCAGAGCTGGGGGTGAGACTGGGGTAGGGGTGGAGATCGGATGTCAGGAGCAGTGGGAGAGGTGTGGGTTTGTCCTCAGCCTACTTGTTTGTCCTGGCCCTTGGGTTAGCTGGGGGTACCTACTGAGATTGGGGTCTGGGACAAAGCAACAAGCAGTGGGGTGGGGAGATTAGAACATCTGTGAGATCTAGTGGGTGCTGGTGGGGAAAGTTGCCCCGGGTGTTCTGTTGCAGAGCTGAGGATGAGACTGGGGACTGGATCTGGGGGAATAGCAATAGAGAGAAGAGAAGGTCTACTGACAAGGTGCCTGATTTTCTGGCAAGTGTGACCTTTAGCGTTATTTTCATCTGCATCTGTGTGTGCCATGTGTGCACAGTGGGTGGTGCCTCTGGAGTCTGAAGAACAGCACTGCATCCCCTGGAGTTGCAGTTGCCAGCAGTTTTGAGTTGCCTAAAGTGGCTGCTGGAAATCAAACTCATGGGCTCTGGAAGACTATCAAGCACTCTTAACTACTGGGCCATCTCTCTAGTCCCAGTTTTTGCAATTTTTAATGTCTACCATATGTGAGAAAAAATATATTAACTTTAAAGGATGTTATCTTCAAAAAGAAAAGGTCTTAGGGGTGTCCTTATTTAAAATACAGTGAGATGCAAAAGAAAGTGAGTTTTTCCCCTCGGATGACGGTAGAAAAGTATCGAGATGCTCTTTATTATAAGATCTTAAGAGAAGGTGCTGCTGGGCCTGGGAAGGGAACTCAGGAAGTGTTAGATGTTGTGCACAGGGCACCTCTCACCACCCAGAAAGAAGAGAAATGCTAAGAATAATCCCACCAGCATGCAAAAGCCAGCCACACATAAAATGGTGGCAACCCCAAGAGAAGCTCCCAGGCTCCTTTTAAGCATGGCTAGAGGAAATTCCAAGGACAATTAGGTCATCTCCACCAAACACATTGAAGTTTAAATTTTATAGTGTCTATTAAATGTAAAAGCAAATACATTTTTACTAAAGCTTTAGGGGAAAATATTAAATTTATGAGACACTCATAAGCTGGATTTCTTGCTTGATTACATTCTTTAAGCCTGTGCAATTTGCCTCATTACATGACATAGTCTCAATATCTAGCCATTGTTTCCAAGAAGAAAACACGCTTGTGTGTTTTGATTGATAGCTGATATAAGATACAACTTCAAATACCCTTGTCCCTTGAAGAAATAAAGTACTCAGAATGTGGCAGTGTTTAAACTCGTTCCGGATGGGTCTGAATGCTTTCAGTAACGAAGCATACCCACTAGGAAAAAAGCACATTGCAATCCAGAAGAATAAGGTAGACCAACCATAACACTGTCATTCCTCCAGTATCCAAGGAAAGTAATTGTTTTAGGACCAGCTCCTAAAGTATCCCAGATGCAACAAAATAAGAAACATCCGTCCAGGCTCATGCCTCTAATCCTAGCACTTAGGAGGCTAAGGCTGAGGATGGTGTGAGTTCAAGACCAGCCTGTGCTAGTGAATTCCAGAACCATCAGAGCTACACAGTGAGATCCTATCCAAAAAAAACCCTCAAGACTATCTAAAAACAATAGAATATGTTTAGCTAATACTAATATATTAAATTCTGTGATGGCTATTTAGTGTCAATTTGATTAATCTGTGAGGGTGTATCCCAGAACAGAAAGCTGACATTTTTTAAGATAAGGCTAGTCTTGAATTCACTGCACACCTGAGGCTAACCTTGACTCCTGTTACTTAGCCTAGCTTACATGCATATACCACTACCAAGCTTGCCATTGGTTTGTTGACTTTTTTTTTTTCAGATAAAATAACAATAGGTATCTGGTAGATACCTGTTATGCTGTTTCTCATTTTTCTCCCTTAACTTGCAGTGACTTTCTGTCCTTATCTTTCCAATGACTTCATAGTGGTAAAAGGTCCTGGTTTCAGTGCTAATTTTAGGACTGGATAAAGTAATCTAATGTGCATTTTACTGTTCATACAGTTTTGAGTCCTGACTAACAACATCCCTTCTTTGGATTACCAAGGAATGGTAATCCTCCAAACTCCAAACTCAGACCTCCTCATGTTCTTCCGAGATTAGGCAGATTGAGGCTTCTGATCCTTGAACAGGCAAGGTCTGCATCCCTGGTCAGTTTTAAGAAGCCTCAGAAAATGGAACTGCCATCATTGGCTCTTGAGGAGTTAAAGTCCTAAAGGCAGAAATTAAAGCTGAAATGCAAGGCAGAGGAACTAAAGGGTCTTGGCACTGGGAAGGAACTCCTCATCCGTGTTACCTGGAAATCAAGGAAATTTCAAAAACAGGATCGCAAATTTGTCATCCAAATGCCTTGAATCCCCTGCTTCGGTGTCAAGACTTCCTTAACTTTTGACCTTCACTTTCACCTATTCAGCCTATTAACGACACCCCTCATGTATCACCTTGTGATCCATTTCCTAATGAAAAATTCTTTAGATAAAAGAAGCATACTAAAGCCTTTTCACTTAAGCTTTTAAACCTTTGGGCCACTGTGCCTCCAAAAGAGACCAGCATCGACTATGATCTATTGTTTTATTTTGTTTCTCTGCCTGAGACAGTCTCACATACCCATGCTGGGTTGAAACTCACTGTACAGCTGAAGATAGCCTTGAACTCTGATCCTCCTGCTTTCTCTATACAGTGTTAAGATTATAGGTTTTCATCACCACAAAGGGCTGCACAAATGGCTCTGTAAATGTACTTAAATGTGACTCTCTTTTGGGAAGCCTCACTCACTGTATAGTGCTGGGGGGCCTGAAACTGGCTCTGTAGACCAGGCTGGCCTTGAATTTACAGCAATTTTCCTGTCTCTGCCTCTCAAATACTGGGATTCCAGGCATGCTTCCCCGTGCCAGGTTTGTTTTTGCTTTGTTTGTTTGTTGGCAGACTCTTGAATTCAGACCAGTGGAGGATGACCTTGAATTCCCAATCCTAGCAGGACAGAAGCTTGCCTCACATGGAAAAGGTGTTGTGTTCAATGTCCTAACACTGCTAAAAGAATTGAATAAACATAAATCAGATTATTAACTTGCCACTCTGTTTCTTTGCTCACAATCCCCCAATGGCTCTTACTCTTTTTTGGCTTAAATTCCAATTCCTTGGCATTAATCACAAGACCAGGTGTCTGAACAGTCGCCAGCATTTGCCTAAGGGTTTGCAAAGGTCATACAAAGAGCAGAGATCGTGGGTAGGAGGAGCAATCATGTGGCTTTTTTAAATAGTTTTTTTCTCAAAGGAGTGTTTCCTGGCACATAATATTTTTCAAACATTTAGCACATTATTAAAGTTCTAGAAAAATGAAAATTCTATCATGTATCTGTACACTCAAGGCTCTTCCTAGCAGCAATGCTTAAAGTACTTCCAGCCCTCAGTGTCCAAGTCAAACATCCAAGTCTCTTCCCTTTGTCCACTGCCTCCCATTCCTTTTACTCAGTTCTCAATGTCCCGCAAGATAAATGGGCGACTGTTCCCATAGCTTCATGTTCATATATTAATGAAGGGAACTCTGAAACTCATGTCTGTCTTTAGTGCTGAGGAGGGGAGAAACAATCTATTGACCTGTCTTATTTTCCTGGGGGGGAGGGGCACGTTCGGGGAGGGTGTAGAAACTGGATCTCACGTAGCACAGGCTGGCCTGAAACTCTAGCTGAGAATGACCTTGAATTCTTTAGGGATTACGGGCGTGCTGCGTGTGGCACCACTCAGCTCGCTTCGTTTTCTCCTTGTTCAATAGCAAAAGTTCAACCCACTGTCCCTTCTAAGTGAGTTTTAACACATCAAGCTTAAATAAAACTTAAACGATTTACGATTGGTGGCAACTTCCTCATCTCCAAATTACTTATTTCGTTATACATATGGAACCTTTTCAGAAAGCAGCAATGCGTTGCTCACGGAAATAATGGATAACTTCGGAGTTGAGCTACTCTGCTCTGTCTACCTTCACATTTGCAGGTGCCAACCGGGGTACAGGACACAGACTCCGTCAGTCATGGGACACAGGAGGCGCACGCACAGGCGGTCCACGCCTGAGCATGCGTGGACAGCGGCGCGCAGGCGCGGGGACGGCTCGCGCAGGCGCGGTGCGCGGTTGTCCCGGTACGCAGATCTACCCGGGTTCCGGCATGCCGGGCCAGTGTCTGGTTGCTGTCTCCCGGTTGCCTGCGCACCATGGAGTGCCTGCGCTGCCTGCCCCGGCTGCTGCCCCGCGCCGTGCAGTCCCGGCGGGCCCTGTGTGTCGCGCGCCTGAGCCCTGCTGCCTTCTGCGGTCACGCGACCCCGCTGCTCTCCGGGAATCAGAAGGCGCCGAGCTCGCCCGGCGCTGCAGGTAGCGATCGCGTCCCGCGGGGCCCCGCCTGCCCTTGTCCCCGCCGACCTCACTGCTGTGCGACCTGCGGCACTCGCCCTGCCAGGGGTCCTGCCAGCATTGCGGGGACTCGGGTGTGGTTTCTTGTTTGTTGAGACAGAGCTGGCCGCGAACTGGCAGCAGTCCTCCTGTCTCAGCCTTCTAAACTCTGCAGTTAGGAGCGTTAACCGTTAGGCTAGTTTTGTCTTTTGTTGTTAAAAATTTAACATTTAAGTGTTGTCCGAGCGTGGGTGTGCCTTTCTCTGTGTGTGTGGAGGTCAGATGACAGCTTGCTCGAGTCAGTTCCGCCCAGGACTGAACTCAGGTAGTAAAGCTTGGCGGCAGGTGTTTTTGCCGGTAGAGCCATCTGCTCAGTCCAAAATTTTCGTAACGGTACTTTTATACATACTTTTCCTTGAAAACCATCTCCTTCCTGCTGGCCTTTTTGCCTCCGTATGCCCCCTTCTGCTTTCATGTCACAGAATTTTGTTAGGTTGGGGGTTTTTGTTTTGTTTTGAGACAAGGTCTCACTGGCTTGGAATTCACTGCGAAGCCAGACCAAACTCGAAGCTGAGTGGAATAACCACGATTAGCAAGATTGGGGTGTTATTAATTCTGTTTATTTTGTTAATTTCTCTTCCGGGTACATTTATACATTAGCACAGTTGCCTTGGTATAGAATAGGGAATTCCTAGACGTGAAGTTGAAGAATCTGAAGCCGGTGGTGAGCGTTAACCCTGGATGAAGTCTGCTCTAACTGTGTAAGCAAACAGCCAGGGAGCTCTGGGTGAATAAAGGAGTCTTCTTGCTGCTGGTGTTTCTGTCACCCAATGATGATGTGTGAGGAAATGGGAGTGCAGGTTCTGCTCAGAACAAACAGCCCTAACAGAACAGTGGCTTCTGGTATTTTTTTTTAAAAAAAAGTTGTACTTAAAAAATTACCAAATGTTGGTCAGCACCTCCTCACACCCAGTCATTTTGGTTAGGTGCCTTTTCCCCTCCCTTGATAATACTTGGGATCCAAGAGGTTTGCAAGATGCAGGAACTTTTAGGATAAACATTGAAATCCAGAGTTGTAATCCTGGTGACATTTTAAATTCTGGCACTTGTTCAGTCCCTAGAGCTGACATGGTGGAACGAAAAAACAGACACCTGCAGTGTCACTTCTGACTTCCGCAGGGTTCACACGTGCCTGGTTTGTGTGTGTGTGTGTGTGTGTGTGTGTGTGTGTGTGTGTGTGTGTGTATAGTGCTTGGGACAAAACCCAGAGCCTTGTGCGTATTAGACAGGCCCTGAGATTGCCTCAGTTCCACCTGACCTTCCCAGCCATAGAGGGCCGACCTCAGATAGTCAACAAGTGGTACGGACTTATTTCATGGAAGCAGGAGGAAGGACAGAATAGGTAGGAGAGAACGGCTAGAATCCTAACATAACAACTATTTCTTTTTCCGACAGGAAAAAGTTTCAAAACGCAAGGTGTTCTGGCGGTTCTGTGTACTGTGAGAATTGCAATTAAGCTTCCAAGAAAACCAGTCATGTTCACGGGACATTCATTCTCTAATTTTCTTCTTAGGTGATGTGCACCGGTCTAGAACCTCCGATGCCTCTCAAGCTACCTTAGCCAGCGTGGCCCAAGTGTTTGCTGTGGTGAGTGCTGTACAGCACAGGCTGCTCAAATGGCAGCTCAAAGTCTTCTCCTTTCTGGTAGAATGAAAAGTTTATGTAGTACATGTTAAGAGTTCCCACCATCAGCCAAAGTTTGCTCTGTTTTGTAACAGGTCTCGTGTAACTTAGACTGACTCTGGACTGAGGTGATCTCGAACTGGTTCCTAGTTGTGCTCCACCATGCTAAGTTTTAATGTGCCACCACACCTACTTTATGTGGTCCTGGAAACTGAACCCAGGACTTTTTGTATGCAAGGCAGGCACTTTACCAACTGAGCTACATCCCCATCCCCAAAGTTTACTTTGTGAACACACCAGAATCTCTAAGTCTGCTTAGAATCCCTTGGGAGCTACTAGCCATCGAGAGCCTTGGAAGATGATGCAAAGGCAGCAGAGTGCAGTACTGAGTGCATGCCTGAGGGGCAGCTGTGATCTCTACTCTCTGAAGTGATTTGGGGGAAGTAAGTGAATTAATAACACATCTGTGTGTATGAACTTGTGCATACGTGCTCATATACATTTAAGAAATAAAGCCTTTGGTGGCAAAATGTTAACAAAAAGTAACCTAAATAAAATTACAAACTGTTTTTGTAGCTCATTTTGTGAGCTTTTGTGGTTTCCAAAAAAGTTTTAAGAATAAGGGCTTAACCTGAGCCAAACTTCCTGAGTTTAAACCTCAGTGCTCTCTTGCTGTTGGGGGGACTTGAACAAATTATTGTGACATTTGTACCTTGGTTTTCTCATTAATAACTAGGAATAAACTGCCTTAGGTAATCGTGAGGATTAAAGGAAGCTGAGATAACATCGTATTTTAATTTGCTCATTTCTGAACTAGAAATAGACATGCTTTAGGGGCTGGAGAGAAAGCCAAGCACCTGCTGCTCTTCCAGGGGACTTGAGTCTCACTCTCAACACCCGAACTGGGTGGCTCACAACCACATTAGCCACAGCTCCAGGGGTCCAACACCTCCTGTATTCCAGGTACCTATATAAACATTCAGACATATTCATAAAGAGAAAAATTAAAGCACCTACATTATAAAAACTACTTTAAAAATGGAAGCAACTTACAAAATTTGACAGTGGTGCCTCAGACATCATAACCATCCAGCATGTGTTAGTCTTTACAAATATTTGGGTTTAATTAATATTCACTTCTTAAAGAACTTTAAAACAAGTCTCACTAAGTAAGCCTCACTGGCTGGGCTGGAGCACTCAGGATCAGTCTGGCTCTACCTTCCAAGTACTGGATTGAAGGTGCGTACAACCATGCCCAGCTAAAGAATTTTTGTTTTTGCGAGACAGAGTTTCTCTGTAGACCAGGCTGACCTGGGAACCAGAGATCTGTCTGCTTCTCCCTCCTGAGCGCTGGGATTAAAGGCTTGCGCCACCACCACCCAACTAAAAGAACTTTTCTTTATGGACAATATAAGATAAGAGGCATGTCAGATTTCCTTGTTCCTTTTTTTGTTGTTTGAGGTTTGTTTGTTGTTTTGTTTTTTTGAGACAGTCTCACTTTATTGACTAGGCTGAGCTAAAAACCGTCTGGTTAGCCCAACCTAGGCTCATACTAATATGTCAGTCTTCCTACTTCAGCTTCCAGGTGCTGGGATGCAGTCCTGAGGCACCATGCCCAGCTCTGCAGAATTACTTGAAAGTCATTGCTCATAGTCAGTCTTCTGGAGTTCATCGGCTTCACGATAGAATCAAGTCCAGTCCATGTAACCCTAGCTACTCAGGAAACCAAGGCAAAAGGATTTGAGTTTAAGGCCTGCCTGAACCACACTGTGAGCCCACCCCGTTTTCCCCAAATGAAAATAAAGTCAGATGACAACTGAAAGAAAATTCTTTGTAGGCCAAGTAAGTTTCTCCCAAGAGTATTTGACAGTCAGCTGATTGTGTTGAGAAGAATGAGTTAGGAAAGTGAGCTGGTTACAAAGCAAACATCTTAAATGTCAGTTTTATGTGATATCTTTCATTAAAGGATCCCACTAAGGAAAAATGGTATATAAGTTTGAAATGTAAGAGCATTTACTATGTGTTGGTAGAGGTATGTTTTACAGGAACACTGGAAGATACCCTATAAGTTATTATTGGCATAGTTTTCTCTAAAATTTGTTAAATCATGAGATTTAAGTAGTTTTACAAATTTTATTATTTTCAGCAGTGAGCATATGTATTTAAGAAATAAATCTAAGGCAAGCTATCTGTATAACATAGATACAAAGCTTTTATTAAAAATTGACCTTGGCATTTCCTCTGCTTCTGCCTCCTGATGATCTGATCTTTGCTCATAAGAAGCAGATTGAAGTGTGTATTGTAGGTTTGTTGTGTTTCTGCTAACATAGCCCACATTGTTTCCAAAGCAGTAACCCAGGGTGTGTGTTTCACCAAGACCTGTGCTTGGATTGTGTTTACCTTTTTACATGGGACAGTCCAGCCCTTCACAGTTGACTAGCACAGCATACAGAAAAGTGTCCCTCTACTGAGCAGCACCTAGTGACCTCATGTGTGTTGGTACTGCAGGCATCTTTTCTGTTCATTTCTACTCATTCTGCAGCCTGCCAGAGACTTCTTAGCTCTAAGAAGACATTTAGATTTGTGAGGCACCCACTCCTTGGTCCCAGTCTCCAGAGGAGGATAAACTGTAACAAAGCAGGGCATCATGTTTCCACCGAGTGATGTCCCCAACCCAGGGATTGTTGTCAAGACCTTTCCAGGCCAGAAAGTCGTTGCAGTCATCTGAGGTTTCCCTAGCCTGCTAACGGGTAAATTTGCAGAGGAGGATGTAAGGTTCATTATTTACAGTCCCCATGTCTCCTGGCAACACTTCCAGGGCCCTCACAATGAGTGTGGCAAGGCTTAAAAGCACGTCCAGCCCAATGCATTCACTCATCAGGCCACTGTCACCCAGATCAAGGTTACCTGGAAACAGGACTGATTCTCCTGAATGGATTTCTAGAGGAACCAAGATAGGAAGTCAGTCTAACATCAGGCTTATATTAAAAAAGGAAAGAGGGATTTTCCTCTGACTTCTGCGGCTATATTTAAACTTAAGGTCAGATATGATTTATAAGTGCATTTCAAAATTTTGAGGGTGTTTCTCAGAACATAAGTATACTGAATTGAAATTAATGTTTGTTTTTATCTTCTATCTTTAGACAAAGTTTGACAAAGAAGGAAATGTTACTTCTTTTGGTGAGTATCTTTATCAATGGACTAGTGAATTTGGTGGAAAATTGGAAATTGTAGTGTTGGAATACAGTGTTCCTTGTATTTTCTGCTGTGTTAAAGAGGTCCTTCAACATTTGTTCATCAGCCTTCATGGGGCTGGCAGCCCCTGTGTGCAGTTCTCTGCATTACCTCCTTTTAGCAGGAATTTCTTGGACTCCCAGGGTGTTTGGAATAGAGCAGAGTGTGGAGAGGCTGTTCCTCCCTCCTGTGTCTCTTCTGTTCATCTCTACACATCCATCCAATTTCTGTTCACTATGAAACAGGTTTAAAGTAGAATGACATTGCATTGTCCATGTGTCGTTACACACACGCACGCGCGCGCGCACACACACACACACACACACTGCCACCACAGTGAGAAAGGTGGAGGTGTAAGGCACTGGGTGGCAGTCATGTGACAGCCTGCCTCTGGACAGATACTCCTAAAAATGGAGTTGGTTATTGCTTTACTTGAGGCTCCAGTTTCACCTCTCCCCTGCAGCTCCATGGTCCTGTTCCATCCTTGCCTAGATCCTTGTGTTTGCACCAGGGTCTCCTTCCTAAGCTTTTTTGCTTGCAGCCTTGTGGGAAGTATGGTTTGACACAAATACAGATACTGCTTCCCCAGCCTATCACAAGTTTCTCTCATCTGCCATATTCTAACCAATAAACTTAGTTTTCAGATAGGAGACTCTACTGTGAATATCGACTTTTCTCAGTTTTTATTTGTCCAATAATTACCAAATTCACTCACAGATTCACAACACTGAAAAGGATGCCATAGTGGTAAAAATAGAAAATGTATGGACTGGAAAAGTGGCTTAGGAACTAAGAGCACTTGTTCTTGGAGAGAACCTAGATTGAATTCTTAGCACCCACCTGGTGGCTCACAACCATCAATAACTCCAGTTCCAGGGGATCCAGTGCAGCAGTCTGGCCTTCACAGGCACCAGGCATCTGGTGCACAGCTATATGTGTAGGCAAAACACTCATATACATAAAATTAATAAGCCTAAAAATCTAATTAATAAAATTCATGTTCAAGAAAAAAATGACTGTGGGCTGGAGATATCACTCAGTTGGTAAAGAGCTTGCCTAGAATGCTAGAATACCTAGAGTTAGTTCCAGCAACAACTGGATTTGGTTCTGCATTCCTATAATTGTAAGTCTGAGGCCATCCTTGACTTTGTAAGGTGTTCAAGGCTGGAGTACCTGACATCCTGTCAGAGGCAGACTATGTCCAAAGGTAGAAATTACTGCTGTGGGCTCTTAAGCTTGGTTGTGGTTTTTATATTGGTCCACAATGGGCTGCTGAGCACAGTGAAATGTTCTAGAAAAATATAGAAGGGGGAATTTGAGTTAGTACAAATCTGCTTTGAAGGCAAGAATAGGTATGAAAGGCTCATGTGAGCCTTTGTGATGATTGACAGAACACTGCTCAGGTGGGGCTGGGAGGGGCACTGCAGGAGCCGCGTTGTTTGGGTGTTAGTTTCACTCTGCTTCTCTTTAGAGAGGAAGAAAACTGAATTATACCATGAGTTAGCACTCCAGGCCAGAGACTTGAGGTTTCAGCACGTGATGAGCATCACTACCAGGAACAACAGGATTATCATGAGGATGGAGGTAAGCGCTGTGCTGCTGTGCTCACCAGTGTCCTGGCTGTCTTGCTCGCTGTGTAGGTTTAAAAAAAAAAAATGCAAAACTGGGAGCAGTGCACACAGCACAGAAGGGGGAAAGAAAGTTACATTGTTGACTTAGCGCTCTTCCAGATGTAGTGATGGGGATCTGCCAGTTCCTTCTGTTCTCTTCATACTTCAGCTCTCCAGTGCTGGCCTAAGGCCCTGGGCCTGACCAGCCTCCCGCATGACTGTTTTAGGGAACTTGACTTTTCTTGTTCATGTCCTGGTAGATGTATTGCTATGATTTGGAGTTTTTGAGACAGGGTATCATGTGTACCAGGCTGGCTGTGAACTTGTGTGGAGCTGAGCATGTCCTTGAACATCTGCTCTCCTCCACCTCCCAGGTGCTGGGATTTTTTTTTACACATCTTTGTCACACCAGGCTGAAGTCATAATTACTGTCTGATTTGTATAATTCCAGTTCTTCTGAGAGCAACTTATAATTATCAAGACTTACATATATTGAATTTTCTTCCTTCATAAAAATATCCTTTAATTATTTACTTTTAAAAAACCAAATGGACACTGATTTGGTTTAATTTTAGTTCAAAATTAGTGAGATAAACTGTTTTGTGAATTTACTTTTTCCTCTAGCCTGATAACTTGCATCTTGATGAATGTGTGTATGTGTGTGTACACATACATTCTTTTCTGTTGTTTTTCCAGTATTTGAAGGCTGTGATAACTCCAGAGTATCTTCTGATACTAGATTATCGGAATCTAAACCTGGAGCAGTGGCTGTTCCGGGAACTGCCATCACAGCTGGCTGGAGAAGGTCAGCTCGTCACATACCCGCTGCCGTTTGAGTTCAGAGCTATTGAAGCACTCCTGCAGTATTGGGTGAGCCTAGTCGGATGTAATGTGCAGAGTGAACGTGAAGACATGTAGTCCTGACCATTTCAGAGCTGCTCTCCCAGCCTCATCAGCCCTTGTAAGGTCCTCCCGGGAGGTAGAGCCTCTCCTCCAGCCAGGTGGACCTAAAGAGACTTGAGGAACTGGGGAAGCACGTTTCAATTTGGCTCCCTTTATACACTTTTATGTTTTGGGGTTTGGTTTTGTTTTTTGTTTTTGTTTGTTGGTTTTTGTTTTTTCAAGACAGGGTTTCTCTGTAGCTTTAAAGCCTGTTTTGGAACTAGCTCTTGTAGACCAGGCTAACCTCAAACTCACAGAGATTTGACTGCCTCTGCCTGCCGAGTACTGGGATTAAAGTCTTGCACCACCACCACCTGACTCACTTTTATGTTTTTGTTTTTGTTATTGTTTGTTGTTGTTGTTTATTTTTGTTTGTTGACTTGGGATCCCAGGCTGGCATTGAACTAAAGTGGTCCACCTACTTCATCCTCTCTAGTACTGGCATTACAGGTGTGTGTTACCACACCTGTCTGCGCACTTTCAGTGACCACATTATGGGATGAGAATTCAGGAGACCTTAAGTTGGGATGTAAGTGAACTCTGAGCACCTCTCGCTTCATTCTTCAAATTCAGCTATAATGCAAGAGCTCACACATGAATGCACCGTTCATCAGACAGTCCTCTGTTTGAAGCAGCTCAAGGAGGTAACACTTCTTGTTTGGGACATAGACTGACAAGAACCACAGTTCTCATGACCCCGCCTCATAAATCAGCAGTTACTGGATTCCTGGGAATTGCCTAAGCCCAATCAGGGTGGCCACTGCCTAGTCCCTTATAATCTTTTATGAATTTTCCTGCTCCTGATTAGTCTGGATTGTACTATTCAGGAGCTAGCTACAGTCAGGAGTCAGTGCTGGGAGCACATTAGTCAGGGTGATGGAAAGGCCTAGTGATCTGCTTTGCTTCAGTGAGGAAACAGATGCTTTCCTGTCTCCTGGGGTTATAGGAGCAACAGCACAGTGCAGACAGTGGTGCATGGCAGGCTGGGCTGACTCAGGAGTTTGGAATGCGGGAACAGATGCAGTCAGCTATGTAAGCGCAGAGGAAGCTCTGCAGTCTATGTAAAATAGGAATTCTTGCCTGTGACAAGCCCTGCAGTCATCAAGCCAGCCATCTTTCAAATAAGGGAGAGCCCCTCAATCGACCTGTGGACCATGACAACAGGAGCAGGAGGCCTCAGGAGGACCTGGAGTGGGATCCTAGTCTCCCACCCACACGAAGTCTAGAATAGTCAAACATTAGTTCAACCTTAATGTCCGGGTTCATTCAGGTCTCCTGAACCTGGAAGTGAATCCTGTTATACAAAGTAAAAGAATCTACAGCAGGCTGCAAACTTCCAAGTCAGATGAGTTGTGCTTCTGAGATAAAACAGCGTATAGTAGCATTTATATTCTTAATTCTGCTGCTTAATTCGTTGTCTTGTGTTATTTGCCAGCTGGTGTGGAGGTTTTTCAATCTTAACTGCTATCCTGTTACCAGTTAATTCCTGTTGAGTATCAGCCATGCTTGTGTTAGCTTAAGAAAAGCAGATTTTGGTTTTTACAGTTATTTATTTTTTTTTTTTTTTTTTTTTTTTTTTTTTTTTTTTTTTTTGGTTTTTCGAGACAGGGTTTCTCTACAGCTTTTTTAGAGCCTGTCCTGGAACTAGCTCTTGTAGACCAGGCTGGCCTCGAACTCACAGAGATCCGCCTGCCTCTGCCTCCCGAGTGCTGGGATTAAAGGCATGCACCACCACCGTTAATATATCTTTTTTAAAGTCTGAGTCAAGCTTCAATTTCCCTCCACCTCCCGAGAGCTGGAATTACAGGCATATGACAACATATGCAGTTCATTCAGTGCTGTGGACCAGACCTGGGACTTCATGCCTGCTAGGCAAAATCTCCACCACCTAAACTACATCTCCATCCCGAGTTTCAGTTGTTAAAAAGGTCATTGTTCACAGCAGTTTTGAACAATGTTCTGTTTACAGAGAACATAGCTATTCCCAAATGTTTGTTGTTGTTGTTGTTGTTTGATTGGTTGGTTGGGTTTTGTTTGTTTGGTTGATTGGTTTTCGAGACAGGGTTTCTCTGTAGCTTTGGAGACTGTCCTGGAACTAGCTCTTGTAGACCATGCTGACCTTGAACTCACAGAGTTTTGCCTGCCTCTGCCTCTCAAATGCTGGGATTAAAGACCTGTCCCACCACCACCTGACACAATTCTCAAATGTTAAATGGGTGCTTTGACATGGAGTTTCAGGATTTTCCTAAAGATTTATATTACTATATATGTGTGTACATATGTATGTAGGTGCCAGCAGAGGCCAGGGGTGTTGGATCTCCTGGAGCTGGAGTTACAGTTGTAAGCTGCCTGGCATGATTATGGGGAACCAAATTCTGGTCCTCTGGAAGTGCAGGAAGTGCTGTTAACCACTGAGACATCTCTCCAGTCCCCCAGGATGTCATTAAGAAATCCTTTCATAGCAGCTGTCTGCAGAGGGCGCACGCTGGCCCTTGCTGCATTCCGTGCTGCTCCTGTGGCCCAGGAGGTATACTCTGAGTCGTCTATAAGTAGGTGTTGTGAAGTGTTGTCAGAATGTCTGTTTAATCAGAGGTTTCACTGATCCTAAGTTCTAAAAAGATTGTTTTAATTCTTATGAAAGGCCATGTTGTTATCTAGATCAACACCCTTCAGGGAAAACTTAGCATCCTGCAGCCGCTGATCCTCGAGACCCTGGATGCATTAGTGGACCCCAAGCATTCTTCTGTCGACAGAAGCAAGCTGCATGTCCTGCTCCAGAATGGCAAAAGGTAAATGTGGGTGGCTTGTCAGGCTGGGGGTTAGAGACGGCTGCCTTCAGCGTCTCTCCCGCTGATGTCTAGAGAGATGTCAGTGTGAATTCACACATGAAACCTGCTGCAATCTCCTGCCTCTGCCTCCTTGGTGCTAGAATTTGGTTTTCATAATGAAAATAATGTGGTTTTTTTTTTTTATGTAGTATAGGTAGGAGATTGAACTAAAGGAGCACACGATCTAATATCGATCTAATATACTGCACAAAACATTAAGGCCCATCTGACATCCCAGTTCAGTAGTTGATGTTATCTTCATTGTGATAGCAAATTCATAGATTTAAATTTGAATTCATTTATCCCCCACTCTAAGGTCTATGTTCATTTTCTAAAGTCATAATTCATCCAAAAATTTAAATTTTCTGCTTTAATTAATTTGTGTCATAATTTCAGTAAATATACTCAGAGATTTGTACTCCCCAACTTTTTTACCTGGTATGTGTGAGGCCCTGGGTTTAGTCCCCAACACCACAGAAAAAAATGTTCAAACATTGACAGTTAAAACTTGATGGGGCGAGGAGTGATCCTTAGAAAGAAGGCTTAGTGGTTAAGGGCACATGCTGTTGTCCCAGAGAACCCACTTGGTCCTCAGGACTTAAAAGGGGTGTGTGTGTTGTGGGGGAGGTGCCCTAAACGCCTCCTCTCTCAACTGATCACACCCCTCCCCCACCAAGCTTCAACTGTCAGTGTCCGAGCATTCTTTCTGCGGTGCTGGTGACTGAACCCTGGCCTCACACACACTGGGTGAGCACTCTACCACTGGGTCACAGCCCCAGGCCTTAACTGCTAAATTTTCAAAAAAAGTTGGGGAGTACAAATCTCAGAGTATAATTAAAATTATGACACAAATTAATTCAGGTGGTTAGGTTTGCTGGTAAAGTACCTCTGCCAGCTGAGTCATCACAACAGCTCAGAAAGCCAAAATTTTCTTCAGTTTATTTGTGAGAGAGCGAGAGGAGAGAGAGAGAAAAGAGAGGATGTGCACACGTGTGGAGAAGTCAGGACAACTTGGTGGGATTGGTTCTCCACTCCCGCTTTCTGACCCCGACAGCCTGAACATCATAGGTCATCAAGTAACAGGTGCCGTGACTTTCCTGAGCCTTCTTACTGACCAGTCTTTTTTATTGTTAAGATTTATTTATTTTATGTTTATGAGTGTTTTCCTACATATATGTATGTGTGCCATGTGTGTGCCTGGTACCTGAAAAAGTCAGAAGACATAGAATCCCCTGGAGTTGGCGTTACTGATGATAATGAGCCATCATGTAGTGCTGGTAGCCAAACTTGGGTCCTCTGCAAGAGCAGCCAGGGATCTGAACTGCTTGGCCATCTATCCCTTAAGTCCCTGTCCCCAGTTAAAATTATCAAAGGGCTTGATGTTTGCCCAATGTTAGTGTACTTTTATCATTTATAAATAAGCTCCAGGCTAGAGAGATTGTTCACTGGTTTAATATGCTTTTCTGAGGACCTGAGTTCATTCCCAGCACTGGGTCATGACCACCTGTAACTCCAGCTAAAGGAAGCAACACTCTCTGGCTTTAACAGGCACATGCACACACAGAGACATATATAAATATAAGTAATATTTTTTAAAAGAATACTCATGCCAGAGACTTGATTTGGCCTGAGGCTGGGAGGGTAGTGTGTTCAGGGCCCAAAGAGGATGTGTGGAGTGGGGGTAGGGCACAGACATCATCTGAGGGTGAATCAGGATGGCTGCCAGCAGCATTTAACTGAACAAAGCTGCACCTACTGTATAGTGGCACACAGGATTAAATGGGAGACGAGGGACACGTGAACTGAGGTGTGGCTTGAGGTCAGGGGTTGAGGAATCTATCATTGACCTTGACAGCGGTTACCAAGCTTGTGTTATGGAAGAGTCACAAGTTTCTCTTGCTGGAGATAGGAATGAGTGCTTTATCAAGCAGGAACTTTCCTCAAGCACCCTAGCGACTGGAGACACATTCAAATGCTTGGCCTTAAGAAAAGGATTGCTTCTGGAGAGCAGACACTATATACAGTTTCTTAGTGTACTCTGGGCCTGTACCCCTCATAACACTCCCAAAAGGGAAGGTTCTGATGTCTCTTTTCCCATTATACGGTACCATTCTGATTTCTCTGTATTTATTAACTAAACTCTTTCCCTTAATAGCCTCAGGCTCTGGCACATTGTAGGCATTTCACCCTCGGAGTCAGACAAGTCTAGTAAATCTCTAACTTTCCTGTTCTTGGTGTGATTAGGAGGGCACAATGGAATTCCTGGTTCCACAGTGGCCATGATTTTTTCCAAAGAATTATTTTGTTTAGAGAGGTTTTTATCCCTTACCAAAGCCCTACCAAAATTTCCCAAGGGGAAAGGCATTAATTGAGAATCATTAAAAATGAAAGTGTGCTGGCGACGTGTGGTCTGCACTATTGAAATGCTGGGACTTTGTCAAGCAGTAATGGTCACCATGCTGTCCTTGCCATACTCAAAACTGGTTTGGTAGCTCACCGGTAATCCCAGCACTCAGCAGTCTAAGGCAGAAGGATTGCCTCAAGTTGGAGCCCAGCCTAGGCTACAGAGTGATACCCTCTCTCAAAAAGGGGAAGGGGAGTAAGTAAACCCAAAGAGCCCCTGCTTGTCATAAACAAAGCCTTTGATTAAACATTCAGAACTACACATAAAAACTAAATGGTGTCATCATCCCCTCCCTGCATGTGTCTAATAAGCAAGATGACAGCGACCTCGTAATTCCTCCTGACCCGTGTATCACAGGGTTCCATTGACTTTCTGGCCTGTAGCCTACTTACTGTAAACCTCCCCAGTGAGCCTCTTGTTATCATTTATAAAGAGGTGGGGACCGGTCCCATGTAGTCTGAGGCCTCAGGAGCAGACAGACAGGTATGCTATGCAGAGAGAGTTTGGGTGTAGAGTTTATTTAGTGGGTTATGGAGGGGAAAGGGAAGGGGACATGGAGGAAGGGGGGAAAAAGGGAGGAGAAGAGAGAGGCAGCTTCTGCCTCTCCAGAAGGGCAGACAGAGAGGGTGGGGGGACGACTGGGGAAGAGGTGTGAGGCTTGTCTCTTAAAGGAACAAGGTGCCCAGGTGACAGACCAGGCTGACAGACAGTTTCACCTCTTCAGCCACCTTCTGCTCTAACTCATTGCAGAGTTCTTAGCCGAGAACAAATACCCAAGCTTTCTACCTTAACCTTTAAGTGTCCAGAGTGACATGACCATGAAAGCCGCCACAGTTGTTCTGTGTGGAGTTGTCGCCCGTTAATCTTACCAGTTGGTTTGCGTGTGGCTACTTTGCATAATTGTTGAAATGTTTCTTACCAGTGAATGCTGAGTGATAGGTGGATCTTTGTAAGATGCCCTAAACATGCTATTCTTAAGTGAAATGTTGCATGTTTATACTGCTGATCTTTGCCGTGTGACTATTCTTACAGTCTCTCTGAGTTAGAAACCGACATTAAAATTTTCAAAGAGTCTATTTTGGAGCTTTTGGATGAGGAGGAGATGCTGGAAGAACTCTGTCTAACCAAGTGGAGTGACCCACAGGTCTTGTAAGTATTGCCTTGTGTTGTTTCTTCCCTCAGGTGAGCCTGTATTTGTCTAAAATAGAGAATAGGCATTTTTATCCTTAATCACTTTGTCTTGTACGTGGCCCAGCTCAGTGAGGCTGCATTGAGTGTGCACTGCATTCTAGCTGCTGGGCTGAAGAGAACATAAATATCAGTTATTCTCAAGGGATGGATCACTAAGCAACATATGCAAGATGAACTAGGTTCCCTATGGAGCACAGGGCAACCATTGCATGGTAGAGGATAAGCCAGACAGTGTGGATTGGATTCTGTAGCCTAGTCTGTTATAAGCACACAGCTTACATACTTTTTCTAACTTACAAACCTAGAAATCGTTTGCTTTTTAGAAACAGCTCTAAGAAACTTAGTCACTGCTGCGTATCATAAAGCAGGTTCAAGAAACACCTGCAGAGTGTGAAACTCACTGATCTGAAAGTCACTGGAGACTTGTCTGCTTCTCCAGTAGACCATGGTATGGTTTGAAGTACTCATTTCTTCATTAGCTAAGAAGTATTGAAAAGCAAGGAAAGGGGCTCGTGAGATGGCTCAGCAGGTGAAAGTAAATTCCTTTTTTTTTAAATTCCAAGACAAAACACACAACTCTCTCTTCCCAATATGTAATTTGTACAAATACGCCAAAGTAGAGACAGCAAGGCTCAATATAATTCACGTTTACTAAGTCAGTAGTAGGAAAGGCAATGCCTAGTAGCGCATCACAGCTTCAGACCACAGAGGGCGTTTAGGGAAGCAGATATCAGCAGCTAGTCCTCTGCTCGCTCATCCAGGGAGAGGAGAAATTGGCTGCTGCTGTATTTGCTTGTTTTCAAAGGCAAATGCTTTTTAATGTGTATAGGTATTTTGCCTGCATGTATGTCTGTATACCATGTATATGTTTGGTGCCAACAGAGGCCAGAAGAGGGCATTAGATTTCCCAGAACTGCAGTTATGGATGATTGTGAGCCATGATGTGGGTGCTGGAAATGAAACCCAGGCATCTTTAAGAGCAGCTTGTACCCTTAACCATTGAGACATCACTCCAGCCCTAGGAAATGCTCTTTCCAACTTAGTCTGGATTTTTTTTGTGTGTGTTTCATGGTAGCCTATGATTTGCCCTTTCTCATCAGTATTCATGTTTGTATTTTCTAGTCCCTAATGGTGCGTGTAATTTCGTGCCTCTTTTGGATTGAGGCCTTGGAGCACAGTGATGCTAACTCATCTGTGTAGGGCTGAGTGCATTGTGCTCAGGATCTGTTGGCATAGCTTCTCACAGATTGGATGCAGTCACAACAGATGCGATAAGGCTGACTTTCTCACTGGCTGCTAAAGTAGACGGTCAATATGTTGCTCATGCTCAGGTTTGTTTACTGTGTTAACTTTGTGAATTGAAGTGAGAAGAGCAGTTCTGGGATTGACCATGCAGAGGAGATGGAGCTGCTGCTAGAAAACTACTACCGGTTAGCTGAGGACCTTTCCAATGAGGCTCGGGAGCTGCGGGTGCTGATTGACGACTCCCAGAGCATCATCTTCATCAATCTAGACAGGTGAGGACGGATGCACAGCAGAAGATGGTAACCAGGGTTATGGTTGATAACTGGAAGGCACTTTTTAAAGAAATGTTTTTTGGAAGAAGTCATGTTGCCCCATCTGTGACTACTCCATAAGTGAGCCTGTTGTTAGTTTCCTGATGCCTGCAAAAGCAACTGAAGGAATGCGTGCTTTATTTGGACTCACAGCCTGACAAGGAAGTCACGAGGGCAGAAACTTGAAGTAACTGGTTATGTGTCTTGTTAGGAACCTGTCCATGTCCCCAGCCAGGGAATGGTGCCACCTATGGTGAGGATGGGTCTTTCCACCTCAAGAGGTTTCTTTCTGTGATGACTCCAAATCTTGTCAAGTTACAATATTAATCATGTCAGGATTCTGAAGGTGGAGAGTGGCCCGGTAGGCCTTCACTAGGTTTGCTGGATTTGTGTGTTCTGGCCTGAGTTGGTGGTTTTCTCTCCAGCCATCGCAATGTGATGATGAGGCTAAATCTCCAGCTAACCATGGGCACCTTCTCTCTGTCACTCTTCGGACTAATGGGAGTTGCTTTTGGCATGAATTTGGAATCTTCCCTTGAAGAGGTAAGAATGCAGTTTTTTTAAATAGGGTTTTTTTTTAATGTTTGGATGATTAGACTTTTTTGGAGTATGACCTGCTATATTAGTTACATTCTCATTGTTGTAACAAAATACCTGGCAAAGGGAACATAAAGAATAAAATACCTACTTTGGCTCACAGCTGAAAGGAGTTATAATCCATCATGGCAGGAGAGGCAAGGTAGCGGAACCTGAGGCCTCTCGTCACCTGGTCCACAGTCAGGAAGCAGGCACTCTCCCTCTTTGGGTAAACCTCTCTGGCCACACCCTCACAGATTTGCAGCTCCTAGGTGATTCCTAAATCTAGTGAAGTTAACAGTAAACACTAAATGCCACATTTACATATTCCCTTAAAGAGTTAAGCATAGGTTGTAACTCACGTAGAATGCAGGCAGTTATTGTTAGCCCATGTAGAGCTCTGACTGTAGCTTCCATTGCTTTATTTCCTAAAGCATACAAGTACACAGGAGAACTGGCTAACACAGCCACCCTGTGAGGCAGTGGTAATGAGGGATTTTATTTTCAGTTCTGTGTGTCTGGCCCTGTACCTGGAAGTCCACATCCACAGAGCTTGTTTGGTGCAGTAATCACAACTCTATGCAACAGACATATTTCCCATGCTTTGTAGATAAGAAAATAGAGGCCCAGAAAATGTAGTAAGTTGCAACTACAATCCTTACTGTAGTAAGGATTCCAACTGAAAAATAAATGCTTTCTACTCTGCCCTCTTGTCTTTTTATGTCACGCTAGCATTTCTAAAACCTCTGAAGCCTGGCATTTTCAGAGAAAGTCTTATAAGGTTTCTAGCAATGATTGAGCGAGTAATTGGCACTTTGATGTTTGACCCTCTGTCCTGTGAAATTTATTGTTTCTATGGTTGTCACTGTGGTCTAACCAACACCATCTCTCGGGACCACACATTTGTAAAAAGTTGTCTTTAAAAGACTGACTAGCTCAAACCTCTGCAGAAAGATATTCCACTGCATTCTAATTGGCCTTAGGATAAGTCCAGATTCCCAGGTCTGTGGACATCTAGTCGCTTCTTCTGGATTCACCTCAGACATTAGTAGCCACTCTTGTCAACTGTGCTCTGGTTCTTTGTCAGAAATGCTGGCTGCACAGCTCTCCCTCGCCTCTCAGTTTTGTTGCCTAGTTCACTACTGTTCACTTCCTTGGGCTGTAGCTTTTGTTAAGAATCATACTGTGTCCATGTGCAGGTAGAAACCTGAAAACCGGAGACAGGAAATACTTCATAATTGAAGACCAATCACAACTACATTGGCATGGAAAATTCCATAGCTGGTCTGTTGTGGCTCATCCAATTATATAAAATTATCTTTGGACTAGTATAGATATATTAGGTGCATGTGAAATGATTTTTCTTTAGACTCAAAAAGAAAATACCATTGTTAGGTCACATGCCCCACCAAGAAAAAACATATACAACTAACTATATTCCTGCCTTTCAAAAGTTAGTGGTTGAGCTTGTGAAACAGAGGATGATTATGTTAGAATGGCGCTTCCTTCTTGTTACCATCGATATGTAACTACGTAAACTGAAACATGTTTTGGTCCCAAGGGGTTGAGATGGACTAACCAACCTTACTTAACTAACCCAGAAGCTAACTCTGTTTTCTGTTTAACTCGAATATTCTTACTCAAGGCCAAAAAGAAAAGTGTTTTTTATTGTGTTTAAATAGTTTTGATCCAGGTGTAGTAGTGCACACCTGTAGACTCAGCTCTTTCCTAGGATGTGGCGGTACGTCTCCTGACCTACCTGGGCACCAAGCCTTGCCTTTGCAACAGCCTTTCTGACACTTGCATTATGCACAGTCCTAAGTACAGAAGAACCCAGTTGTGAGACACTTGAGGTGTCTCTGCCCTCAGTCTTGGTCTCTGGGCTTCGCTGCAGGCCTAGGTCCTGTTTCTATGGAAGACTTCTTGTGGTGACAGAAAGGCTCCTTTTAACACTGGAAGAGAGCTGTCTCTGAAGAGCCTAACCTTTGTGATTAGAACGAACCCTTTTTTCTTTCAGGACCATCGTGTGTTTTGGCTGATTACAGGAATTATGTTTATGGGAAGTGGCCTCATCTGGAGGAGGTTGCTTTCATTCCTTGGAAGACAGCTGGAAGCTCCTTTGCCCCCTATGGTATGGACTAGGAGCTCACGGTAGCACTGCTGTGGGCTACAATCCTGGGCCTACAGTCAGATAGAGCCTGGGTGTCAGTTGTCACAAGTTTGTAACTCTGTGTGAGTTACTTGATTTTTCTAACTCTCCTTACTTTCCCGTCTGTTAATCCAGTCACTACTATGTGCTTCATTTGATTTAGAAAGTTGAGTGATCTGAGATGTTTAGCACTGTCCAACACAGCAAATCTACTAGAAATCACTTGGTTTCTGTAGAACACTGGCAAGAATCATATATTGAGGCAGATGCTCATCATTCTGCAGGGCTTTCCCATAGCCATACTGAAATAGCAGAGCGCTCGCTCCCTGAGCACAGGGGAGCTTCACCTCCTCTCTTCCCGTGTATGCGGAGCAGCATAGCTGGGGTAAGGGCATCGACTCTGACCTGTGTAGTCCTTTGTTTTCACTTGGTTAATGACATCTCAGAAAGACACACACTTAAATTCATTTCCTGCTTTATTTAGATGGCCTCCTTACCTAAAAAGACCCTTCTGGCAGATAGAAGGATGGAAGTGAAAAACAGCCTCAGGCCGGAAGGACTTGGAGCAAGCAGGACTGTCCTGGCAAGCCGCTAACAGCAGCCTGGCAGACAAAGATTGTTATACTTCTGAAGCTATTATCTCTCTCTGAGGGGGAAAAAAAGACAACTGCTGTTTAAATTATGTCTGACTAAAATACTGTGGCATTCACAATACTAAAACATGGCTGCATCTTCGGAATTCTATGAGACAAAGTGCTTTCTTTGTAAAAAGCCAAAATCCTATGTCCTACCAACCTTGAATACTGTTTTTATGGACTTTTTAAAGAATAGATTAATTTATTGATAGACTTAACAGGATTCAGCGATGTTATACATACCAAGAAAAGTGCATCTTTGTGCTGATGGAGCCCAGAAACTTGGCAGAGCCTATAATCCCTGAGCTCGTGGGCTGCAGTTCACCAGTCAGGGAATTGTGTTCCCGTCAACTTCTGACTTGGAGAATAAAGCTGGTGGATCTGCTAGCCTTGCAATGAACTCTGGAATGTCAGTCCTTGATAGAACTTTATTTTCAGGTATTTGCTCTCTTTTATATATAAGATAAATAAAAAGGAAGTATAATTTAATGTCCGCATACAGGGATTCTGCATAATCAAAACTGTTATTTTTCTTTCATTGGTTATAAATAGAACCTTTGGAAGTAAAGTTGAAAGTGTTTATTCTCTTACAACTTTATAACTTTTGATCATTGCCTGATTTAAGAGACTGTCTTGCTACCTTCCTCCGAAGAAAATGTATACAGCCAGCTAATCTGTTTGCCTACCTCTCAAAAGTTAGCAGATCACCTGGTCAAACAAGAGGGTAGTTAATGTAAAAATGGTGGGAACATTATCTTCCCAATCAAGATGTTTGCCTTTAAAACAAATGGTAAAGCAAGACGTTGTTGGTCTTTTGTAATTCCAGTCCTTGAAAGGCTGCAGCTGGAGGATTGTGAAGAGTTAGAGGCCAGTAGAGGTTATAGTGTTCCAGGCCCGCCTGGACTGTAGACTACTGGGTTCCTGTGGGGGACAGTCTCCCATCAGGATGTGGCAGTCCTCTCCAAGGCTCTGCAACCAAATTGTTGATACCTGTGAGTCTGAAAGCTGCCATCCTACCTACCGTTCTACCTACCTTTGTGTATTTCGTAGAGGTTTCATTAAGTTGTGTGCTAGAACACAGTTAAGTGTGCTTCCAAAAGTAGTGCACTTGTAAGATTGTAGTAAGACCAGAGCAGCTCTTAGCCTACAGGGCAGGGGTAATGAGTGAGGTCGTACACCCACCACGGATGTTGTGTGCCCAATTATTGCAAGTGTTACAGCTCTGAAGGAAAGGTATCCCGACTTGTCGGGAAGTCAGGCTATCCCTGAAACTGGGTTCCTGTGGGGGACAGTCTCCCATCAGGATGTGGCAGTCCTCTCCAAGGCTCTGCTCCACTCCCCCTGGGAGTTTCCCAACAGAAGTATCTGTTTCTTCTCAGCTCAGACCTAAGTTGCTACTTCTTCAGCTTCGTTCTGCGCTGCAGATTGTAGCAATCTGCTCCAGCTCTAGCTAAAAGTCATTGCTTCAGCAGAGGTGTCAGTTGCTCCTTCTGCTCTAGTTTCCTCAGGGAGATTCACCAAATAAAAGGGACTGGGGGTGCTGCTCATTGTTAAGAGTGCTCGCCCAGCTTGCACAAAGCTGTGGGGTCAACTCCTAGTACTGCACAGTAAGTAACCAAATTGTTGATACCTGTGAGTCTGAAAGCTGCCATCCTACCTACCGTTCTACCTACCTTTGTGTATTTCGTAGAGGTTTCATTAAGTTGTGTGCTAGAACACAGTTAAGTGTGCTTCCAAAAGTAGTGCACTTGTAAGATTGTAGTAAGACCAGAGCAGCTCTTAGCCTCCAGGGCAGTGGTAATGAGTGAGGTCGTACACCCACCACGGATGTTGTGTGCCCAATTATTGCAAGTGTTACAGCTCTGAAGGAAAGGTATCCCGACTTGTCGGGAAGTCAGGCTATCCCTGAAACTGGGTTCCTGTGGGGGACAGTCTCCCATCAGGATGTGGCAGCCCTCTCTAAGGCTCTGCTCCACTCCCCCTGGGAGTTTCCCAACAGAAGTATCTGTTTCTTCTCAGCTCAGACCTAAGTTGCTACTTCTTCTTCTACCTCTGCTTCGTTCTGCGCTGCAGGATGTAGCAATCTGCTCCAGCTCTAGCTAAAAGTCATTGCTTCAGCAGAGGTGTCAGTTGCTCCTTCTGCTCTAGTTTCCTCAGGGAGATTCACCAAATAAAAGGGACTGGGGGTGCTGCTCATTGTTAAGAGTGCTCGCCCAGCTTGCACAAAGCTGTGGGGTCAACTCCTAGTACTGCACAGTAAGTAACCAAATTGTTGATACCTGTGAGTCTGAAAGCTGCCATCCTACCTACCGTTCTACCTACCTTTGTGTATTTCGTAGAGGTTTCATTAAGTTGTGTGCTAGAACACAGTTAAGTGTGCTTCCAAAAGTAGTGCACGTGTAAGATTGTAGTAAGACCAGAGCAGCTCTTAGCCTACAGGGCAGGGGTAATGAGTGAGGTCGTACACCCACCACGGATGTTGTGTGCCCAATTATTGCAAGTGTTACAGCTCTGAAGGAAAGGTATCCCGACTTGTCGGGAAGTCAGGCTATCCCTGAAACTGGGTTCCTGTGGGGGACAGTCTCCCATCAGGATGTGGCAGTCCTCTCCAAGGCTCTGCTCCACTCCCCCTGGGAGTTTCCCAACAGAAGTATCTGTTTCTTCTCAGCTCAGACCTAAGTTGCTACTTCTTCTTCTACCTCTGCTTCGTTCTGCGCTGCAGGATGTAGCAATCTGCTCCAGCTCTAGCTAAAAGTCATTGCTTCAGCAGAGGTGTCAGTTGCTCCTTCTGCTCTAGTTTCCTCAGGGAGATTCACCAAATAAAAGGGACTGGGGGTGCTGCTCATTGTTAAGAGTGCTCGCCCAGCTTGCACAAAGCTGTGGGGTCAACTCCTAGTACTGCACAGTAAGTAACCAAATTGTTGATACCTGTGAGTCTGAAAGCTGCCATCCTACCTACCGTTCTACCTACCTTTGTGTATTTCGTAGAGGTTTCATTAAGTTGTGTGCTAGAACACAGTTAAGTGTGCTTCCAAAAGTAGTGCACTTGTAAGATTGTAGTAAGACCAGAGCAGCTCTTAGCCTACAGGGCAGGGGTAATGAGTGAGGTCGTACACCCACCACGGATGTTGTGTGCCCAATTATTGCAAGTGTTACAGCTCTGAAGGAAAGGTATCCCGACTTGTCGGGAAGTCAGGCTATCCCTGAAACTGGGTTCCTGTGGGGGACAGTCTCCCATCAGGATGTGGCAGTCCTCTCCAAGGCTCTGCTCCACTCCCCCTGGGAGTTTCCCAACAGAAGTATCTGTTTCTTCTCAGCTCAGACCTAAGTTGCTACTTCTTCTTCTACCTCTGCTTCGTTCTGCGCTGCAGAATGTTGCAATCTGCTCCAGCTCTACCTAAAAGTCATTGCTTCAGCAGAGGTGTCAGTTGCTCCTTCTGCTCTAGTTTCCTCAGGGAGATTCCCAGTAGAGCCTCCGCTCTGCGTCAGTAGAAGATCTTCACCCAAAACTCTTTGAAGAGATTTATTTGGAAAGGAGTCCGGGAGAGTGGCTGCCTCAGTCAGGGTGGAGAAGGACAGTTGCCAACCAAACAGGCAGAGGGCTTACATAGGGCTTGAGTTATTCCAGGGTGAAGATTTCAGGGAGGGAAGGGAATTGATCAGATTTTGGTCCCCTTGGGCTTGGACAAACTCAGTTTGGCTAGATTTTGTGCTCAGGGATTGGTTGGTTTAGTGTTGAGTTGGTCAGGGCAGATTTGGCTCTGGTTTCTTTCCTGGCCCTGTATAGTCTTTCACCTCTAGTTTCGGGGCCAGGGTGTGTTCTTTCATTGGCTCTCGTTCCAGAGTCAAGGTGTGCTTCTTTGATTCTGGTTTCAGGGCCAAAGTGTGTTTTGTTCACTTGCTCTGGGTTCAGGTCTAGGCTGTGTTTCTTTCACTGGCTCTGGTTTCAGGGCCAAGGTGGATTTCTCTGGCAATTTTTTCCTTTTTACCCTGCAGTGACCCTAATGTGTCCCACAAGAATGTCAGGTTCATTTACTGGGTGATTTAGCAATGGGAATAAGAATGTTATTCCAGTAGAAAATAGAAAGTTACAAATGAGCTCCCCTCCTATGTGGGACTGTGAGTAGCTGGTCCAGAGCAGCTGAGCTAGCCTGGTGTCCCAATCCTGAGACACTGGAATGTGACCCTATGGAAACTGTAGCAGCTGAAGCCTTTGATAGTGTCCGAGATCATCTTTGATGATGCCTAGGTTCCACAGTACCCTTCTTCAGACCCAATGATCAGTCTTAACATTGTCTCGGGTTTTTGCTCAACTGAGATACATGAAGAATTGAAGTCATTTGATCCCAGGTCAGACACAATCAAATAGCATTTTTTCTTTTATTGTTAGTTTATGACCTTAAGTAAAGTAATTGTCTCAATTAGTCATGTACCTTCTACTGATAACTATTTCTCCAGTCAGATAAAAAGACAGAACTGAGAGTTTGTAAAAATTTTAAAAGTGGTTATTAGGTCATTGAGGGTTCTCAAATGTAACTGCTACTTAAAGGAAATGTTGTGAAATATCAAATACTGAGTTTTATGATTGAACAAGCAGTCACACATCCCACATCTAGCATGAGCCAAGGGGTTATGATCCTTTTTTCAGTCTGTCCTTACTATGTTCAGAGCCTCTGAACCGATGTGAGAAGAGCAGAGGTCATTCTATGAAATGATCCCTCTGCATGCCCTTCTTGACAACAGACTGGAATAGGCGGAGGCTCTTTGTGTGGCAGGCTCCAGGAGCTGCTCTAGACTTTATTTCTGGGGCATCGATGAAGCCACATTTGAACTTTAGTATGATAGCTTCGGTAATGGCCACAGAGGAGATTTCATGGAGGGATTGGAATGAGTCCAGAGACTTGAGCTCCCCACCTCCAGTCATCCTGACTTTATAGTCTGGGACAATAAGGCATAAAGCAGTTCCTGTCTTGAAGCCTTATAAATGTACAGAGAAAGCTAGAAAACTAATATGTAAATGTCTGTTGGTATCTTGAGGTAAAGATGACTAAGCTAAGCAGTTGCTTAGTGTTGTTCTTGAGTATCTAAGCTTTGTGGGACTGGTTCTTAGAACCTCAGTTAACACTTGGTGGAAGGAAATGTTAACCCACCTGTTGAGAATAATAGACTGTCATGTGCTAATTTTTTTCTCTGTATCAGGTCAATATTCTCTATAGGTTGACCCTCAAAAGTGGTGTAGCACTTTATTTCTCACAGAGAAGTCAGTATGTTACAATTGTCAGTATGACAATGTTACAGTGTACAATGTTACAGTTGTCAAATGACAATCCTGTCACTTGAAGATGTTTCCATCTCTATAACCTTTCAGCTTCTTTTTTTTTTTTCTTTTTTTAAATGTAGTAGTGCCTACTTGCTGTGTTCAGACACTGAGCCAAAGACAAATCCTATGGTCAGCTGTGGCCATATTTAGACAAGCTCTCATCAGTTATCAGAGCAGAGGCACTGGCACTTTAGTGCTAGAGCATCAGCCCAGGGTTGGGAAAGCCCATGCCTGATGTGCACAAGGCCCTGGGTTTAGCCCTGCCACTCACATTTGCTGATTGGCAAAACAATAACCCTTCTGCTGGTAGTGTTCTTCAGATAGCTTGAACTACGAGTTACTACCCAAGCAAAACCAAATGTTCCTGTTTGCTTCCTTCTGTGTCTTAGGGGGCTGTATAGCGCACACTCAACAGCTAGTCTGGAGGGTAAGCAGTGCCTTCTAGGGTGAGTGTTTGTGAGTTTGTGAGTTGTCCCTCTTTCTCTCCTATGAATCATCATCTTTGGTCTATTCCACATTCCCTCTGCAGAGGTATCTCTCTCTCTGAGTGGGACTTGTCACCCCTTTTCCTTTTCCTTTTGATATCACTTTCCAGGATCAGAAGGAACAGTAGCTCTTTGCCTGACAGGGGACCAGCCAGTCACTGTTAATAAGTTGAGAATGGAGCACAGGATCTACCCTAAAGAACAGGCCAAGAACAAGTGAAGCCATAGCCCACTCGTCCCTTATGGTCAGCCTGGGTTCATCCCTTACAGTCACATCCCTCTCCCTCCTGCTCTGCTGGTGGAGCTGGCAGCCCAGCACAACAAAGCCCACCACCCTGTGAGACTTAAAACCACAATGGTGAGGCTGATCACTTGTCGCAACAGCCAGCCCCACAGACGTGTGAGGCACGAGATAGCTCATCCAACTTGGTTCCTGAGGTTGTCCTTCTAAGCCCTCTTTGAGGAAGGAGCAGTGTGCGGCACCTTCCCCGTGCTGTTCTCTCCTCTCACCATGTTTTCACTGTATACTGCACCGTCAGTATGACAAAAGGCCCAAGACGAGCAGCTTCAAAAGAAGAAACATTTATTTTGGCTCCCAGTTTCAGCCATGTCAGTTGTAGGGCCTTGACCCTGTTGCTTTGGAGCTGGGGAAGAAGCCAGCACGGCAGAGGAAAGCTGTTCATTTTATGGCAGCTGGGAAGCAAAGCGGCAAGGAAAGACTTGGGGTCCTGGTGCACCCTAATGACGTAACTTCCTCCAACAAGATCCCACCCCAGAATTTCTGCCCTCCTTCAGCTGGAGACCAAGACTTCAGCATGGGAATTTGGGAGCACATTTAAGATCCAAATAGGACCAGCCGCTGCTTAAGGATTTTTTTTTTAAGGAGCAATGATAGATAGAATGTGTTACAAGGTAACTGTGCCCTTTCTAGGCAAGACAGAGACAGGTATTCAACCAGAAGAGGAGGGGTGATGGTTTTAGTCCCAAGCTCAGAGAAGATGCAGAGTGCCTGCCGTTCCCCGTCATCTGGTACCCACACATAACTGACCACATTTCCAGGTCACCTGGCTGTCAGTGTGTCTGTCCCAGGAGCCCAACCTCTGCCAGGCTTCACCATGGCTCCACTGGAGGAATGCTTTGTCCACCCTGGAGATGGACTTGGCCCAAGAGGGAGGGGCTGAACAGGAGAATGGAGTGACCGTCTTCAGTCTGAGCTGAGGCTGTAGACATGAAGTGCCCCAGAGAGCCGGGCGCCCCAAGAACTTCTTCCAGCAGCGACAACCACTTGGTTCTGTAGAGGACACAATATAGACAGCACTGATGACAAATTCCTCACACTGTGCTCTGGTGATGCATAGGAAAGCCATGGTGGCCAGACCCCATAGCTACAACTTATGTCGTTCCCTTTGCTCATATACTACTTTCTTGATCTGTAAGTTCTAAAAACCACATTTGTGAAGCTGACCTCAGCCCCTGCCTCTTGGACATTAAAAAAAAATTTTTAAATGGGAAACACAAGTGTGTGCTTATTCCAGAACCTTGGTGTGGTGCGCTGCACAGCATGCATCTGGAGTGGAAAGGACTGACAGATAGGGCCACCGTCAGACAGTATCTCTGCCCATCTTCCAGAATTGTTTTCAAATCTGCTGCCGGTTGTGAGACATTTTTGTAATGGCAAAATCTTCACAGTTTACGGTTAAATTTGATTTGGAGGAGTTATTTTAAATCACTACTGGTAAGTGAAGTGTGGCTGGTCATGCTGACTGCTAGCATTTTAAACAGAGCAGGCTTTGCCGTTTATCTTGTTGAACTGCCCGTGAGGCTCACCACATGACATGGACGGTGGCAGTGGTTCTTAGGTGTGTTGCCAGGCTGCCAGTGCCACAAGGGTCATGTGATCTGGGAAGGAAACCTGTCTTGAGAGTTCTGATTCAGGTCTCAGGGAAAGGCCACCCTGCTGTTTTATGCTCACTGAGCCTTAATGCCCTGTCTATGTGAGCGGGGAAGTGAGGGGTGTTTATACCGACACGAGGGAACTGTGATTAGGAAGACTCACTGTAGAGTTGCACAGACCAGAATTAGCTGTGAAGTACCTCCAACTGGCCTTTATCACCACTGCCCATGCTCAGTGTTCTTGATAACATCTCTTTTTTAAAAAAAAAAAAGATGTATAAAATTGTAAATAAAAGCCCAGTGTATCCTTTGGAGAATCTTTTCTTGATGAAATTGCTGATTCTGGTAGATAGACCTATTGTGTCAAGCTTGTCTGTGTCAGAACTATTGGCCACCAGAGGGCAGTTTCATCACGAGTCTCACAGCAGGCTGTGTCCCCAGCACCTCCAGAGCTTTATCAGGCTGCTGTCTTCTGCACTTAGGATGCCCCACTAAGACTCCTGAACACTCTGCTCTTTATCCTTTAGTCTATGCCAGGCTCATGAACCTGCCTTCCCCGTGTGTCTTCAAGAGCAGTGACTTTGTATTTGTATTTTATAACCTAGCACAATTTTATGATACCAGATCCAGAAGTGAATGAACGGTTTAGTGGTTTAGTTTGGTTTCCTTTGTTTTGAGGCAGGGTCCCATTCTAATCCAGGCTAGCCTTGAACTCTCTGAGTCCCGGATTGGCTTCAAACTCCTACCTCAGCTTTGTGTGCAGGAATTACAGGCCTGAGCTACCACACCTGGCTCTTCAGTAGTTATATACTATATTTCTTAGTTGTGTATTTATTTGAATGTAATATTAAATGTATGTATCCTCGAGCAGTCCCACTGCTGTGTTTCTCGCCTGCAAGGATATTTGCACAATTATGTAAAAAAATAGGTGTAAGAATGCACAGTACAGCATTATTTGTAATAGTTTAAAATGGAAATAACATAAATATGGCGATGTAATTGAACTGAGTTATGTAATGTCCAGAGAATAAAGAATTGTGTAACTCTTGAGAAGGATTAAATTGTGCTGTGTACTTATTTGATAAAAAAAAATCAAGTGAACTTACACCCACTTTTTAGGTAGCCCCCATTCCTACTCCACAGCAGGGCTTAGCAGAGTATAGCCTGTGGGCCAACTATATTTGACTTCTAAAAAAGTGGCTGTCATATTTAGACAGTGGGGAAACTTTTTTTTCCTGACATGAAATTTTTATGAAGTTCTAATTTCAGGGCCCATGACTCAAGGGTGTTCGTTAAGTGGTGCTGAGGACCCAGCCTGGCACTTCACAGTGCTCACCCATTCCTGATCTGTCTGTGGTTGTCCACACACTGCAACGGCAGCTTCTGAGACCAACTTCTCATACAGCCTAAGACGGCATCTGGCCCTTCATGACGTTTGCTGATTGCCAGCCTCCATGACAGCCACTGCTAAGATTTTGCTGTTTTTGTCCAGTCTGCTGGCTCTTAAATGTCTGTTTTGTATCACATGAATGTTCATGTGCCACAGTCCACTTGTGAGATTGTCAGATCCAGTTTAAGCACAATGCGTTACTCACCCTTCCCTTAGACCTTACAGACACCAGCGAGCTCCCAAACCTCGAACTTGCCTGTAAAACACACGCCGTGGTTGTTCAGCATGGTGAAGTGAATATTAGGAGTTGGGGGTGGGGGTGTCAGGCTTTGGGGGATGGGGGCTACTTACCTCAGGAGAAATCAGTACATGCTGTGCCTGGGAAAAGATCAAGGAGGAGACTGTTGGTGTAATTACTATTGGTGAAGAGCTTTGAGCCCGTCTGCTCATGCTCACAGTTCAACATTTCCAAGTTCTCCTTATGAGGATGTGTTCCCTTTAACCCTAGGAATTACACTTATAGGATCTCAGATCCTAAAACATAATTTGTTGTATGAAATCATTTACATGAGAATGTTTGCCCTGTGGGTTATAATAGAATCAAAGTGACTAATGATCAATACTTCAGGAAGGTCAGTTAAACAGATTTATTTCAAGATAACGTAGTTAGCCGATGATAGAATCCCCAGCCCCATCCCCTCCCAGCAGGCTCCTGTGTAATCCAGGCTTCCCGATCTTGGGTGCTAGGATTGCAGCATTACCACCATATCCTATACCCCTCTAGAACTATGTGTACTATTTTTTAAAGAAAGATATTTGTTTTTGTTTTTTGTTTGACACAGGGTTTCTCTGTGTATCTTTGGAGCCTATCCTGGACCTCTCTCTGTGAACTAGACTGGTTTTGAACTCACAGATCTGCCTACCTCTGCCTCCCAAGCGCTGGGATTAAAGACAAGCACTACCACTATCCGGCTACAATGTGTACTTTTTCCCCATAAAGTGCTATCTGGTTTTTATTTTATTTGGGTTGTGTGTGCATACACATGTGCCAAGGCATGCATGTGGAGGTCAGAGACAGCTTTGGAGAGTAGATCCCCTCCTGCCATGTGGACCCTAGGCTCTCCGGCTTAGCAGCAGGCTCCTTTACCCACTGAGCCACCTCACTGACCCAGCAATGTTCTCAATATACAATGAATAGCCAGAATGCCTGGCTCCAGACGTCTGAATTTGGGATCTTTCTGATTCTGGAGTATCTATAGATACATAGATCTCATGGGGATGGGCCCAAGGACACAGCTTACGCCCATAGCCTGACAATGCTGATGACTTTATACATGAGGCTAGCCTGCTACTGTAGGATATCCACTCCAGACCTGTCAGCTGTCAGGAAGTCTAAGCTTTTGCAGCATCTCAGATTTCAGACTGGGAATGCTCAACATGCATACTGTTTGATTAAACCCAGCACTTAGGAGGTATAGGGGTGGGAAGATCAAGAGTTTGAGGCCAACATGGACTCCACCTTTAAAAAATAAATCAAGTTTAAAAAACTGAACAAAATCACACATAATATCACATTGGTTAACAAGTTTAAGAAATTGTCTTAGCTCAGGTTCCCAGCTGCCATTTGCGCTGTGACTTGAACAGAAGCCCTCTGTCCTGCAGGCTCTTTGTCACTGACACCAAAACAGCTTCATGGCTTTGAGGTGCATTCAGCTACACAGGATGCTTATTGTGTGCACTCTACGTAGGACAGTGCTGCTAGCCTGTAATCCCTGCACTAGTGAACAGAGACAGGGGGACTACCACAAGTGCCAGGCCAGATAGGTCTACATAGCAAGACCCTGCTGTTTAATGTTGCCCCCAACCCCCACAGCAGTAACATTTTGAAGTGTAGAAGATACTAGAAGAATCCATACTCCAGCTAACGGGAAAGCTCGGAGGAGTGGAAGTCTGAGGTTAATTTTAATGCTCTTCTTTGTGTTTCTCTATTTTCTACAATTTCCACACTACCACTTATTTTGCAATTAAAAAATGATTTTGTTTGTTTTGTTTTTGAGACAGGGTTTCACTTTGTGGCCCTGAGGAAACTCACTATGTAGAACTACACTGTGTAGGCTGGCCTCAAGTGCACAGAGATCCAGCGGCCTCTGCCTCCTGGGTGCTGGGATCAAAGGCATGCGCCACTACACCTTAATTTTTACATTTAAATTAACAATAATAATAATAATAGCCAAGCTGAATGCTTGGAAACATAAGGAAAGCCATCGGAGAAAGGAGTATCACAAAGCAATAAATGCGAAAGAAAAGGCTACAAGTTTTGGTGATGTTCCAGTGGCTAGAACCTGCTTTTAGCCCTATGCCCTGGGCACCCACTCAGGTCATGGCCAGCTGTGAACAAGACCAAGTCCAGCTGGGCTCCAGCTCCAGAGGCAACCGGCACAGCTGTAAGCACCTGGACAGCTAGACAGCACAGCCCGGCAGATGACTAAGCAGGGGACCACCCCCCTTCCCCAGCCATCTCTGGACCTCCCTCGTGGAATGGAATCTGCAGACCGCCCTTACCTTCTCCTCTGGACATGGAGTCAGCCAGGATTTGCATTTTCCTGTCATGTCACCCAGGGTGGTGTGCTTGCCGTTATAAATGTAAACCCGCCCGTCTTCTCCCCCTAGCAGTCCAGAAGTCATGTCTGTTATCCTCAGAGGGGCAGCCATGATGATTTCATCTGTAAACCACAAGTGGGCGGAGACTGCTGTCAGCTTTCTTCCTACACCTCTGGCTCCTGGAGCCTTCCTCCCACAAGGAATCAGCATGCCCTTCACTCTGCCTTGGCTTCCTCCAAAGTCATTTTAAGGCCTTTGTTTCCCCTTGTCATCCATCAATAATGGACCTGGTGACTCGCCCACTAAGTCTTTAGGAAGTGCAGATTGTTCTCAAGAATCTAAGTTCAGATCTGTGGGAGCCCATAAACCCAGTCATGACACACACACACACATGCAGTGCCAGCACTTGGGAGATGAAGGCAGGAGGATCAGTAGCGAAAAGCAGCTGAGTACATGAGGAGTTGGAAGCAAACCTGAACTATGTGAGACTTTGTATTTAAACAACAAAAAAAAAATGTTCCTTGGACCAGTGGACTGTCAATCAGAGGGCAGAACCTTGGCCACTGACTTGGGACACAGGTCCATTGGATAGATAGGGAGTTAACTTTAGCTAAGGTCGCTGTTCCCACCTTACCTAAACCATCATCATCCAAATCAGTCAGGTGTAGAACACTACCAAATCGAGAAAAACGCCGGTCTCCGCTGAAGGTGCTTAGCAGGGCTGGCTGTGTTTTGTCCAAGGCTAGCTCATACAAGCGAGTGGCTCCACCCTGGTGCAGGGTCATGGTTAGGAATGCCATTTTAGACACGTCATCTGAAACAAGCCACAGGATCTCTGAGTGTCGTGGAAGTGAAGCTGGGATCCCACCAGTATCCCTTTGTCTCCCTCGGGCATGTGCACTGAGAGTGGTCCCTGGGGTGGTTTGCCCCAGCGGGTGGGAAGACATGACTAGAGACGCATGGGCTCCGAGGTGACCGCATCATGTAGCTCCTGTGATTCACTCCACCCCGGTGCATTTTGTCTACCAGACCATCTTGCCGTCTTTTCCTACCTTCCTTTTTTTTTTTTTCTTTGAGACAGGCCAGCCTCAAACTCAGTATCTAGCTGAGGATGACCTTGACACTGAACTCCTGATCATCCTAAGGTCTGGGATTATAGATGTGCTTCGCCTATAATGAAAAGTGTGCTTTCTATTGTATTTCTTACAAAGAACAATTTACCAGAAAAGTCTGGGAACCTTATCTCAGCATCCAATAGAGTCATAAGAAAAATAAAATGAAGGACTGGATAGATGACTCCACTATTGAGAGCACTGGCTGCTCCTCCCATTCAGTTCCCAGCACCCACGTGGCAGCTAACAACTGTGTGGTCTACAACTGCAGTTCCAGGGAATTTGACACCTTCACACCAATGCACATAAAATGAAGTTAAATATTGTTTTAAAAGAAAAGGAAGAAAAATAAATGAGTGATGTGTGTCTGGAGAGTTTGGAAATGACTTCCCAGAAAAGAACAGAGAGGCGCATTTGCAGTGCTCTCTGCAGCTTGTCCTCACTGCCCTGTCCCCAGCCATGCAGTGACCATGCAGCCAAGCCTTTGCCAGGTACAAGTCTCTTCCCCTCGCAGAGCAGGCAGTCATTCAGAGGTGACTGTCTGGCACTATGCAGGGAAGGTCTCGGGGAAGAAAGGCTTCTCTAGTCTGGGGATCTCCCTGAGGTGCCCATCGCATCAGAAAAGTAGCCTATAATTTCCCCAGCTCTGGTTTCTATGCCTATGGCCCAGCCCTCCCTCAGAACAGTGTCAAAGCAACACCTGACTGTTTCCCTCAAAGGACAGTGGCAGGAAGGACCATTATATTTTTAAAGAATATTGACAAAAGAACATGCTCATGATGAGATATAAATGCATTTTTAATTAAGTGACAATTACATAAGGAAGTTCTATCCCAACCCCTAACCCACACATACTTCAGGTGGCCAGCATTATTAAAGGGCTTGATTAAAACTAAAATAAAAGAAAAAAAATGTTGAAAACTTTAAACACAAGCCTTTTAAGTATTTATTCTGTGTATGTGTGTCACGTGTGCCCACAAGAGCCAGAAGGTGGCAATTGTGAGCCACATGGCATGGGTGCTGGACCAGGAGAGCACCCAGTGCTCTTAACCACTGAGCCTGTCTATCTAGCTGTCTGTCCCACGAGTTTTAGGTGTGCTTGTTTGTTGAGACAGTGTCATACAGCCCAGGCTTGCCTTGAACTCCTGACCTCCTGCCTCCACTTGGACTGCAGGAATAGGAACCAGGAGAGTCCATCCCAGCTTTTTGGTGAGCCTGGGCTAAATAGAGTCTCAATAACAAAACCAGAAACAAAACAAAACAGCTGTTCTCTAGCTCTGGGGTCAGTGGTGTGGGGGCTTTAGACAAACTTTCATGCATCATTTTCAACAACTTTTGAAATAAATACTGTAACTATTTTATAGATGATGATGTAGAAGTTCAGAAAGGTTAAATAACTACCCCGAAGGTACACAACTTGATACTCAAGAGTTTTTAAAAGGAAATATATAAGTCCACATGTGTTTGGCAAGTTCCCTTGACTTTCTCCTAAGGAAATATGGTCAAAGAGTCTTATGGCATGTTGCTGCAGGATATTTGATCTCACTGTGACACCCCAAAACTGTGTTCATAAAGTTAACCTTAAGTCAGGGGACGGAGCCACTGACTAGTTGATAATTAATCATAGAGAATACAGAGAACCAAGGATATGGACAGAGAGAGACAGGAAGGAGTAGAGAGGGACTTGGAGATTCTTGGGCTTTTTGTCCTTTCCCTTAGGTCTTAGAAGTGTGGAGAGATGGTTAGCTGGTTGCTCCTCCACCACATCTTTTTTTTAATACTTTATTTACTTTCATTTCATTTGCATTGGTAGTTTGCCCCCATGTATGTCTGTGTGAAGGTGTCAGATCTTGGCATTAGGGATAGTTGTTAGCTGCCATGTGCATGTGGGTGCCGAGAATTGAACCCAAGTCCTCGGGAAGAGCAGTAAGTGCTCTTAGCTGTTGAACCATCTCTCCAGCCCCACTCCACCACATCTTTGATCTGTCAAGTTCTCACCCCAATGTCTGACTCCTGAGTCTTTATTAGTAATAGAACAATTAGATTTTCAAAAAAAAAAAAAAACATCATGTAGGTTACCTACCATGAGTAGGGGCTCCAACCAATAGCACTTGTGTTAGGGTCCCGTTCAGCCTCACATGGCCACTTGACAGGGAGGAGCCCAGCTTTCCCATTGCCTGCAAAGAACCATTGATCATTACTGATCAACCAAGCTAAGCAAGCACGTCGTTGAGAAAGAGGCTGCGGTACCTTATCGCCTGAGATAGTGATTTTACTCTGACAGTTTGGCGGAAAGTAGCCATACACCCTTCCCAGGCTGTTTTTCTCGTGGATCCTGTGGCTCGAACGTGCCAACCTGGGGAGAGCACAGTGGTCAGCGGCAGGTGCAGGATGCAGAGCCCTGAGGATTAAGTGTCCACGGAAGAAGCTGAGCCTCACCCCAGCCTGCATCCCTGGGACTCTGTCCTGTGATCCTGTTCACCAACATTGGCACCTATGAAGTTAATCTCACCAACATGGAGGCTTCTGGGTCTCACCCCCCCACTCTGCCCCCCACCTCACTCCTGCAAAGCAGTGATGCCTACTGCCAGGGGCCGAATCACACTCTCCACCACCCCGCTGCTAGTGTCCCTGTGACTGCCAGGACGTCAGAATCCGACTGTATTGGAGACAGTATCTTTAAAAGGGTCACCAAGTGAAGAGAACACTGTGGAGAGCCATAATCAAAGATGACTTAGCCCTCATAAAAACAGATGAGTACACAGACAAACCAGAGGCATGTGACCTTCCCAGGGCGGAGATGATTGATTTGCTTCCTGAGTTCTGTAAAGCTGCAGATCCAGAGCCAAGTTGCCTTTGGCTATCTTTGGTTCCCTTCATAGCTGCCAGACACTACCCACTTCTCCATCTGACCCAGCATGTCTGTGACTCTCAGGTCAAACCCTTTGAGAGCCATAGACAACTGTCTCCCCCCGGCTCAGAGACTCAGAACCCTCTGGAACCATAGTATGGAGTCGTTATGGTTCTGTAACCCACCTAACTAATTTATTTCCACCAATTTATTTGGGAAAAAAATGCTTTTATTTCTTATTTTCTTTTGTTCTGTAACTGAACTAATTTCATGAAACCATTTCCACGTTGAAACATGCTATTGAGCAAACCGAATCTGTGTTCCTGTGCCTCAGTCGCTCCTGCTTGACTCAAGAAGAAGCTGTTCCTGGGACTGCAGATACAGCTCAGTTGCCAAGAGCACGGGCTGCTCTTCCAGAGAACTGGGGTTCGATTCCCAGCACCCACATAGTGGTTCACAATTGTTGTAACAATTCCAGGAGATCCAACACTCTCTCCTGGCCGCTGAGGAACACAGATTTTTTTTTTAAATTAAGCTGTTTCTCATGTCCTTTGAGGTGAGAGCTGTGTCTCACAGAGATAGCCCTGTGCAGGCAGCAGGAAAGCAGCCAGAAGGAAGGTGACAGAAGGTGACAGACAAACCAGAGGCATGTGACCTTCCCAGGGCGGAGATGATTGATTTGCTTCCTGAGTTCTGTAACTCTGCAGATCCAGAGCCAAGTTGCCTTTGGCTATCTTTGGTTCCCTTCATAGCTTCAGAAGATCCGTGCCCACACTTTGATCTTGGATTGCCAGCTTCCAGGACAGTAAAATGAAATCTTTCTGTGTTTAAACTCCTGGGCTAAGGAATTTGTTGCTGTGCTTCTTGCAATCCAGTGCACTTACTGCAGTTTCTAAGATGAGACGTCTGCGACCTTCCTCCAGAGCTGAGGCTGTTCTTTTAGGGCAATAGCCACTCACCCCTTTCTTTGCACCCTACACTTAATAAGGACCCACAAATAGCTGGCACCTGCCCCCATGTGTGCATTGTTTCCCCAGACCCCAGTGTCAACACTGACCTGCTGACGTTCTTCCAGGTTGGGCTCCCAACCAGCAGCAGGGTTCTGTTTGTCACTGTGACCCCATGGAGGGAGTATCCAAACCAAGAGAAGTCCTCCTCGCCGCTCACCTTCCAGTTTGCTTCCTCTGCAGTCAGTGTTTCTTAAAAAAAAACAACAACAACAGTCTCCATCAATCAACTAACCAATTACCTATCAGTGACACCCAGTCCCAGTAAATGAACATGAAAAACATGAAAGAAATAAAGAAAGGTGTGTTATGGGCATGGTGATGCTCATATATAATCTCAGAACTTGGGATGTGGAAGCAGAAGGATCAAGAGTTCAAGGTCATCCTTGGCTCTATGCAATTTGAGACTAGCCTGGGTAGTATGAGACCCTGTCTAAACAAACCCCTATGTGACTGAATGAATGGTCCCCATTCCCTTTATGAGAAAGGACGTGGAATTGAAAGGAAGCATGCTGTTTATGAACATATGAGAACCAGGCAGCTTCTGAGATTTTGTCAGAGCCCCTTTGTCATATATGGATCCCAGGACCCCAGCATCACCAGTAGATGGCACTCTTCACACAAGAGGCATGTTGCTGGAGCTCATTCCCAAAGGGTAAAGACACTATTTAGAAAGATCTTTCTCAGGTGGGCCGTGGTGGCACACACCTTTAATCCCAGCACCCAGGAAGCAGAGGCAGGCAGATCTTTGTGAGTTCAAAGCTAGCCTGGTCTACAAGAGCTAGTTCCAGGACAGGCTCCAACGCTTCAGAGAAACCCTGTCTCGAAGAAAAAAAAAAAGGCCTTTCTCGGGGCAGTTGGAACAACTGGGATGACTTTGACTTTGGCCTCAGCAAAAGTCATTTCCATTCTACTCTTTGAAGCTGTAAGTTACTCATTTTGTAAGAATGATCATGATCGGAGTGGCCTGTATTGCCACTCTGGGCCATGATGTCATCTGGACCCAAACTGTGGCCAAGGGCCATATGTGAGTATGTGGCCCTAATGCAGCTATCTATATTGATGTCCATGACTCCTGTTACCATTGAAAGCCATGTGGATGCCCAGGGTTAAGACTACCATCTGAGGCCATATTGGTGTCTGAGGGTCGTGCTGTAGCCAGGGCCATACAGATTTTAGTGGTCTGCACTGCCTCACAGGGCTATGGTGACATCCAGACCCAAGCTGCAGCCAAGGACAGCATCTGGGTCTGTGGTCCTACCACAGCTAGGGGCCTCTGTTGATGTCAATAGCCTGTGTTACCCCCCAAAGGCCACAAGTGTGGCTAAGGTCCACACTTAGTAGAAATGTCCCACCCCTCACCTGAGGGTCCAGTCCCAGCAGCCAGGACTGACCAAATCAGCTATCATCCAGACCCACAGGCTTTGAGTTGGCACACCCCAACATCTACCCCATCCATGACCGGCAGGAGTGCATGAAGGGACTGGCCCTGCTGGCCCAGCCACGGGATCTTCATGACTTGGGGCAAGAGCAGGATATCTGAGAGGAGTCTTGGTGAGGGTTCAGTATTAAAGGTTTACCAGAAGCCAGAGGCTTTGAACAGGTCAACAACACATTACACAATGAACATTTGCAAGTAAAGCTGAGTGGACAGAAAGGGATATTTCTCGACACAGCACAGCTCCCAAGGCCACTAAGACGAGCAAAGAGGTGCTGGGCAGGCAGGAAAGACAGGCGTGAAGTGGGTTTTCTGTTTATTTGCTTGCTTGCTTGCTTTGCTTTGCTTTGTTTTTAATTAACTTCTTAAAAATTTTCTTTTGGGAGAATGCTACAGGGGTGAGAGGCAGATATGGAGAGAATGGGAAATGATCAGGATTGGGGCAATGCATGATGTGAAAGTTCCAAAGAATCAATTTAAAAAATTATGGTAAAAAAAAAAGAATAACCTCTTGTCTCCTTTGGGCCTTTGTGTACACTCAGGGAGAACTATTTTTTAAACATTTATTTATGGTTGTGTGTGTGTGTGTGTGTGTGTGTGTGTGTGTGTGTGTGTTGGAGTACCCACATGCCATGCCATGCATGTGGAGGTCAAAGAGCACCTTTTTAGGAGTTATCTCTCTCCTTATGGATTCTGGAGATCAGACTCAGGTTGTCAGGCTTAGCAGCAAGCCCCTCACCTACTGAGCCATCTGCCTGTCCTCACTGGCGATTCTTTTGCCATCTCTTGCCAATACCTGTCAGCATGAGAGCCTGTCTTCTAGCACGTAACATCATAGCACAGTCAGGAAAAGGACACAGACCCATATGCAAGAGATATCACAGTCACAGCCAAGCTGCGATCTCTGCCCCTGCCCCACCAGCTTCTACCTCTGTCGCTCCATCTGGGGTGTGAGTAGAAGGCAGCCACGATCCCTCTCTGCTTCCCTCCACCCGGTGCGAAAGGTGAGCTGATCACCAGATCAGGGTGGCCATCTCCATTCACATCTGCCGCCAGGAGGGTCCAGCCCAGGTTGCAGTAGGTGTCCTTTGGAGGGCAACAGGAAAGCACAATCCGTCAGCCCCAGAGGCCGTGGGGCAGCAGCTGAGTGAGGCCCTGACACAAGGCAGAGACGTACCTTGCAGGAGATGGTGATGTTAGGGGCAGAAGACAGCCTCCCCTGCCGGGACCCATAGTAGACATACACTGCACCCTGGACAAACACACAAACAGCAACAAACCATAATGCTTTCATGGTGTAGAGAACCCAAAACAGACAGCAAAACAGGGAAGACCCACTATCCGCAGAAACACAGTCTGGTCATTGGAGTTTATTATTGTTGTTTGTTTAACATGAGGTTTTGATATACATATATCCCATACTGGCCTGGAACTCACTATGCAAACCAGGCTGGCACTGAACTCAAGGCTATCCTCCTACTTCAGCCTCTTGGCATGGATTACGGTCACGTATCACCATGCCTAGCTATGCTTCTTTTCCATGATACTTAAGAGAACCCCAAAGCAGGGGTGGACAAGGCCATTTTATCCCTGCCTCCCAGTCTGTAGTCACTGCTGCGTGGGACAAAGGACCTAAGCTGGCTTTTCCCCAGAACACACTTCTCTCAGTTCCTGTCTTCTCCCTGCCAGACACACTGCTTTCTGACCCCTTCCCCACCTCTGCCTTCTTCCCAGCCTTACATTGTAGGTGAGCTGCCCGGAGCCCACAGAGGGGGCCCCAACGGCCAAGTCAGGCAGCCCATCCTTGTTGAAGTCCAGCACGGCCAAAGCTGAGCCAAAGCGACCTGAAGGCTGAAGAAACACAAGTTACTTCTCTGGGCTAAGCGTGGCCTTCAGACTCCCAGTGTGGAGAGCCTGGGCCCCAACCTATTGCCCACAGGCTGAGTGAGGCCCAAAACCTCACTGCTCGGTAGCATGTTTGGGACACATCTGGGTAGCTCCGTCTTTGGTGGACTTTGGGCAAGTCTGTCTGTCTTGAGAAAAAGCTGAAGTACAAGAAAGCAGACAGTCCTGAGGGGCTCTGGATGTGTAGAAATGGTCTGTGTACACTTCAACCCACACTACAGTATGTGTGTGTATGTGTGTGTGCGTGTGTGCGCGCGCGCGTGTGTACGTGTGGTGCTAGGTGTTGAACTGAATGTCTCACACATGCTAGGCAAGTACTCTACCATTGAACTATATCTCCAACTCTTTTGGTATTTTTTTTTTAATTTTTGAGATAGGATCTCACTAAATTTCCTAAGTTGGCCTTGAACTCACTTTGTAACTTAGGCAGGCCTTGTACGTATGACCCTCCCTTCTGTCTTAGACTCCTGAGTAGCTAGGCTGGCAGGCCTACATCACCAGCCCCCGCTGAAAGTTTCTAAAGAAATAACCACAAAGGAACAGCAGCTGATTTCTGTACAACACTCATGACGTAGTGGCAGAGCCACACTGCCTGGCATGGTAGCTGCCAGCCTAAGATGGCTATACATTTCAATTTAAAGCAATTACATCAAAACCAGTCTCCAGCTTCAATGACCCCATTTCACATACCCAAACACGCATTGTTGATGGTTTTTATATTGTAGAGCACAACTGTTAGACCTCCCCATTGTGGCGGAAAAGTCAACCAAACTTAGTGCTGTTGTTACCAACCACACATCCCTTTCATGAGAGGAAAACTGGCTCCATTCCAACACAATTTGTTCCCAACATAGATTTTCCTCTATGGATATTTTTCCTGCTCCTATCTAAAATCAGCCTAAGCCTAACTCATCAGCTGCTTCCCTATGCCTTCCGCAGCTTATACCACAGGGAATTGTCTATTGATGTTGATGACAATGTTGCCACATCACATATGGCCCAGTGCCCCATATATTATCCATTGACTAATTCCTATGGTGTGCACAATGGTATCTGTGGCATCTGGCCTTATGAAATAATCCAGGATCATGACAAAGGACAGGGAACTACTCCAGGACCAAATGCGTGCTAGGGTTGGGTGGGACCAGTGATGAGCTGAGCCTTGCCCTCTGCAGACGGCCTGTGTCATCCCAACAGCTGTGCGTTAAGCCCTGCTGAGATTCAGCCACTCATTCACAGCAAAGCACAGGGTAGCTTTGAGACAGCGGCCCTAAAACACCATGGTAGCCAAGGACAAAGGGAGGCTCCTGATGACACAGGGCTGGCTCAGGCTTCCAAAGTCTAGTCTATGCCTTCTTAGGCCATCTTCCAAACTGCCAAAGGTCACAAGAGAGGAGGGCATTGTGAAGCCACTGCCCCCATCCCATGTGGGCTTAGAGAATGTACCATGCAGGAAGCCACTGCCCGGAATTGTGACCTTTACCCACCAGCGTAACTGCAGTGACCATGCAGTGGTAAAGGAGACAGGCGTAACTTGATTTATTTTGGAAATACTTCATGTGGGATCAGAAGGCTCCAGAAAATGGAACGGCCTTTACAGTGTGACCTCATTCACGGGGTAGGCAACTCAGTTCCACATGGCAGGGCATGACTGCTTTCCTCAGAGCCTACACTAGTGCACAAATCCCTAGCGCTTTTGATTCCTTTGTCTTTACAGACAGGTGGGACGGCATCTTTTCTCCCTACAGCATTAACAACTAGCAATGGAGAAGTGATTTGCACAATCACACAGCCACCATTGATCCCCAAATCTAGGTTCCTAATCCCTGGCACTTGACACTCAGAGATTCAGGGTCAGGTCGGTGCCACCAAAGCCTCTCTGTGAGCAGCAGCAAGGCTCTGGTGTTCCTCCATGCTACTAAAATGGCTAATGCCTTCCGTGTCCGCAAAGCCCTCCAGGGCCCTGAGTGTTCCCAAGAGTAATGAACACTCTGATTTGGTGACAAACATACACAGTGACTGTGGGTTTCCCCTGGTGAAAAAAAAAAAAAAACTGACCAGAGCAAAGCAACGGTATCTACGCAAAGCCTGGAGTTCAGAGATGTGCCCATGGCCGGCTTTGACTTTGATCCACACTCTATAATTAAAGAAGACAACCGGGTTACACAGGGGAAATGGTGGAGAGCCTATGGCGGTTCCGTCTTCCTCCACTGCGCTGCATCATCAAGAAACTGCGGCTCTTCACGCTACCCACCTCCTTACCAGGAGGAATAGGCACTGAGGAGTTCGAGACCTGCCTGAGCTACACAGTGAATTCCAAGGAGATCTGGGATCCAGTGTGAGAGCCCATCTCTTAAAATGGAGAAGAAATCAAATTCCCCATGTCCGCTTGAAGCTGTTGCAAATAGCATGCGTATTTGGGGAGGGCACTGTATTTCCTGCTCAGAGCTTGGTAACAGATTGAGATAAATGAAGCGAAGGTGATGGTAACAGTGAGAGGCGCTGCATCCGTGTAGGCGGCGCCAGAATTGTTCTCCTCATCTAGGTGACTCATCTGGAATGTGCTGTGTAAGACTGGGTGGGCAGTGACTCAGCAGTAGGGTGCTACCTAAAGCCCCTCCAATGAGGGGCTGGGGCATGGTTCAGTAATAGAATACCTGCCTAGACGCCCCCCAAAGAAGGGTTGGGAGCTCAGTGGTAGAATGCCGTCCCAGAATCCTCCAACTCAGGAAATGTGGCTCAGTGGTAGAGTGCTTGCTTAGTACTCTCTGAGGAGTTAGGGAGAGGGCTCAGCAAGAGTGCTTGTCTAGCACCTGAGTGAGGGGCTGGAGTAGGGCTCTGTGGTAGAGCAGTTGCTTGACATAGGTGAAGCCCTGGCTTTAACCCCAGTACCAGAAAAACAAAGACAATGGAAACATACCAAAATGTCAGCAATAGCTTACTCACCCCAAGAGAGGAAAGACGTGACAGTTCTCACCTGGAAGCCCTGCAGGATCCCATGGGCCTCCTTGTCTAGGTCTAGGTCAACCGGGGGCAGGCCCAGATCATTGCCATAGACGATGTACACCCGCCCAATCTGGAAGCGGCCAGGGTGGCTGTAGCCTGGTGCACCCACCACGAGGTCACTGTGCCCATCCTGGTTGAGGTCGGCTGAGGCCATGACCCTTAGGGAAGAAGAGAACCGAGGGCTCGGATAACACTGCCTGCTCTCCTCTCCAGAACTCAGCAATCCAGCTTTTCCAGATGACCCCATGTTCTGCGTGACTGCTGGGGACATTCATTTGGGGGCTATATCATTTATGGGATTCAGAGTCGCTCTCCATGGGGGAAACAAAACAAAAATGGACAACTAGAGGCATCTGGGCCTTTCTGGACCACAGAAGCAAAATAGGGGAAGAGCAGCCTCATAAAGGTGTGTGTCCTTAAAGCAGCCACTGAGATCCTGGATTGGTCTGTTTGGTCCATTGTTACTTAATCAAACACATGATTTATTTCTATCCTACCGACACAGCCTAGCTTTTATGCCATTCAGTTGGGTAGCCAACATATTTAATGTGTGAACTGAACTGATATTCCTAAAGGGGAAAAAAGTCACACCTGTGTTAAAGATTCTACAAGGTTTATTGGAAGTCCCTGATGGGGGAGAGCGGCAATGTTGCAAACGCAGAGCCAAATTGTCTTGGGTCATCTTTGATCATCTTTGGCATCTCAGTGGCCATTAACTGCCCACCTGTGTCTGACCTCACATCCTTGAGACGATCAAGGAAATCCTTCAGGGATGCATTAACAGACCCCTAGCTCAACCAACCCCCAAACTAAGAATGTTATGGAAAGCATCTGGGGCCTGTAGTACTGATGTACTCTAACCAACCTGCTTGTTTGTTTTGAGAGAGGGTCTCACTATGTAGCCTCAGCTGGCCTGCAACTCACTATGTAGACCAGACTGGCCCCAAACTCAGAGATTCTTCTGCCTCTACCTCCCAAGTGCTGGGACTCAAAGGGTGTGCCATAATGCCTGGCCCACCAATAAAATTATTTAAAGAGTCTTGATTTATAACTTTTCTGTTATGTCACTATAAAAACTCCATGAAATTGTTACCACAATGAAACACAGTATTTGAGGTGACCTGAATCTGTTTTTGGACCATGGTCACTCATAGCCAGGTGGTGGTGGTACATGCCTTTAATCTCAGCCCTCGAGAGGCAGAGGCAGGTGGATCTCTGTGAGTTCGAGGCCAGCCTGGTCTACAAGAGCTAGTTCCAGGGCAGGCCCCAAAGCTACAGAGAAACCCTGTTTTGAAAAACCAAAGGGGGACATATATATATATATATATATATATATATATATATATATATATATATATATATATATACACACACACATACAGGCAAAGGCCAGAGCAGAGTTCCAAGACTAAGACTAGCCAGCATGTAAGCCCCTGCTTCTTGTGGGTGCCGAGCCAGTGCACCACACCTTTGGCTCTTTCAGGAAAGTGGCTAAGAAGAGCCTTTACGCACACATGAATGACAGCAGAAAGGCAGAATCATCTCCCAGTTCCAGTGTTTGCTGCACATATCAGTGTTCCCCCAAATAAAGGGCCATAAGAAGCCACACTGAGAAGACAGAGCAGTGTTGCCAAGTCACCAAACACGGTCACTTTCATGTGCATGACTAGGTTCAAAATCAAAAGAGTCCCCAACTCTCTCCAGACAGTGTTCAGTGGTTACCAGACTTTCACCAGAAATCAAATCACCAGTACTCAAATCATCATCAGAGCTCTCTGCTTGGATTCTTGGAGGATCATTACACTACAGGGGAAAGTCTGCCATGATAAATCCCCAAGAACACTGGGGCCTTGAAGATATTCTACAAAACAATACTTCACTATTTCAATTACTTAACAAAATGAAAGAAGCCTCATGCTAAAATACATTTGGCTAACTATAAAGAGCTATTGAAACATATAGCTGACACATTAAATTTGATGATTAATTAGAAAGTGGGGTTCTCCATTGTTTCTTTGTTTTGGGTTGATTTTTTTTTGTTTGTTTGTTTTGAGATAGGGTCTCTCCATGTAGCCCCTGGTGTCTAGGAGCTCACTGTGCAATTCAGGTTGGCCTCAAACTCAGAGATGTGTCTGCCTCTGCCTTTCTGAATGCCTGGATTAAAGAAAAAAATATGGGTTCTAACATAACTAGGGTTCTGTTCTGGAGCCCTGCCAAAGGAGAGACATTCTTAAGAGTCACCATATGCCTCTCTCTTCGGCTATCCAAATCACCCCTTTTCATTTGTAGTATTAGTGTGTCTAACAGGCCTCCAGGAAAGGAGTCTGGCTTCAAAGGAATGAGATGAAAGGCTTCCAACTTTATACCTATGTAAAGAAAGGGACTGGGGGAAAGAACTCTGCCAGCCTGGGAATAACTCAGAGACCTTACACTTCACTGCACTAACAAACAAATAATTCTTTTCTCTTTCAGAAATGATGGTGTTCACAAACCCATTTTCTGGGACTGGAAATATGTCTAAGAGCATTTGCACCGGGCACCCACATGGTGGCTCATAACTGTTTGTAACAATAGTTGCAGGGAATACGATACCCTCTTCTGGCCCTTGGGGGCACCAAGCATATACATGGTGCATATAACATACATTCAGGCAAAACACTCAAATACATAAAAATAAACATCTTTAAAACTCTTTTCAAAGTCCTTGTGCTGGCTGTTTTTCTGTCAAGTTGACACAAGTCGGGGATATCTGGAAAGAGACTTCATCTGAGAAGATGTTCCCATCAGATTGGCCTACAGACAAGTCTATGGGGCATTTTCTTGGTTAATGGTGGATGTGGGAGGATCCAGACTACTTTGGACAGTGCCATTCCTGGCCAGGTGCTGCTGGGGTGGAAGAAAGCAGGCTGAGCAAGCCATGAGGCAAAGGCCAGTAAGCGTCTTCCTCGTGACTTCTGATTCAGTTCCTACCTCCAGGTCCCTACCCTGTTGGAGTCCCTGCCTTAGTCTCCTTGATGATGGACTCTGATCTGAACATGGAAGCCAGGCAAACCCTTTCCTCCCCGGGTTGCTTTTGGTCAAGGTGTTTTATCACAGCGGCAGAGAGCAAGCCAAGACAGACATTTTCCTTAGTCTGGACTTGCACAAAATCTCTCTACCAAAATGGAGGCAACTTGCAGCCCAGATCCACTTTCCCAGGAGAGGAGCAGGGAACATGTATCTGAGTTAAACTGACTCAAGTTCCAGACTTTGTCCCCAACCTGCTGTCACTGTGGGATAGCCACAGCTCAGTATGGAGGAAATCAGATTTCTTTCTGTCCCCAGTTCATTCAAACTTTAAATGAATCCATTTTTCTGTTTCCTAATTTCTTCCACCCCAAAGTGGATGAAGGACTGGGTGGAATACAACACCCCCAATCTAATGAACTCATCCTTACCATCCAAGCCTGGCATAGGGGACAGACAGGAAGTAGGTGGCAGAGGGGCTGGAGACATGCTTTAGCGGAGTCCGAGAGCTGCCATCAAACATGGTCCTCAGGTTCCTTTCCAGAGCCTGGTACATGAAGGTTACAGATTCCTGAAATGGGAGGTCATTTTAGATGTGTTACAGAAGATCATGGCATCGTCAACAGGAACCATGGGAAGGGTTGACAAGTAAAACATCTATTCATTTCAATGTCCTAGCTTAGGCCAGGCAACAGGGACAGCAGAGTCACACCGAATTGGGCTGAGGAATAATGATAGGGTATAGCCTGAGACGGTGGAGGGAGAGTCAGCAGGGATTTCCTCAAAGCCAGCTGTCTGCATTGATCTGAAGATTCAAATGCAATAAAACATTTTTTCCTCTTTAGACACCATCTCACTGTACGGCTTTGCTGGCCTAGAACTCACTGCATAGACCATGCTGTCCTTGAACTCACAGAGAGCTGCCTGGTTCAGCTTCCCAAGTGCTGGGATTAAAGGTGTGCCGGGGAAAAAAAATAGAATTTTTACAGACCAAAATTTTAGGAAAGGCAAGCCTGTCTAATCTAGGACCAGAACTGTGACCATAAATGGATGGTTCATTTTTCTCAAATAAATGAGCATCGGGATTCTAAAATTTCTTAACCACTAAGCTATAGGTTCTCAACGTGTGGGTTACAACCCCATCAGCAAACCTCTATTTCCAAAAATATTTGCATTATGATTCGTAACAGTAGCAAAATTACAGTTAGGAAATAGCAACTAAGTGTGGTTGGGAAAGGGGGTTACTACACTGGAGGAACTGTGTTAAAAGGGTCACAGCATTAGGAAGGTTGAGAACCACTGCTCTGGGCCACACCCACAGTGAGATGCTCACTATTTGTTTTGACTCTCAAGGTGTCTAGGGAACAGGAAATGTCCTTCACAGGGCTGGAGGTCTGTGCCAGAGGACCTGGAGACAATCGGCCACCAAGCTTGAAATTCTAAGCTGGCCTTTTTTCATCTATTTAGTTTTGCATATGTCTGGGACAGCATCTTATTCTATAGCCTAGGCTGGCCTCAAGTCACAGCAATCCTCCTGCCTCAGCATCCTAAGTAGTAGGATCACCAGTGTTGGGCACCATATAGAGCTACCAAATTGTCTTGAAGTTCTGACTGCAAAGATACAAGCACAAACTGGGGTAGTCCTTAGCAAGATGAAAAAAAAACACTGGATCCATCCTAGTTAAAGGAAAACAATTCTGAATTCACCAAAGGGTGACATAAGACCAAAGAAGGCTCCAGCAGAAGACAGCAAAGCAGATCTAGCTGAGAAAATGGAAGCAGGACAGTCAGCCCAGGCTGAGAAGAAGTACTGGGGAACCTGCAGGCAAGCAACATGTCTTCTGTCTTCCATGCTACCATCCTGCCGGGAGGCTGTACACAAACTGATGCCCAGCTCTGGCTCGCACAGTCATGCAGAAGACACTGCATCATCTATTGTAAGGTATCAACCCTCAGGACAGGAAGTTCTCACCGGAGCCCAGGAGCCTGCGCTGTAGAACACGCCTCTTTCTGTGTAGTTCAGGTTTTTCCTGATATCTTTTCTTATGGACACTGTCAGATTCCTGTGAAAATCATTTTTCTGCACTTTTGAGCTGTTGAGAAGAGAGATGAATAAAATAATCAAACCCAAGAAGACTACCAGGCCCTTGAGTTACTGAGCTGAAGGTACACACGTTAATACTGGCCTATGAAGATACACACACATTGATACTGCCTGAGATACAGGAATTTTAACATCTAGAAGTTGAAAACACGTCAAGCATAACTTTAAAAAATTACTTTTTAAAAATATCACATATCTTAGCCAGCCCAAACCACAGACGCCTAGGAAGAGCCGCCCTTTACTGCACAAAATCTTGTGGTGAGTGTATTTCTAAGGCTGAGAAGCCAGCCCTTACAAAACCTGATGTTTCTGAGGCCATGGGTATAGCAGAATGTGTGCTTTGCATGTGCACAGGACTTGGGTTCAAACCCCAGCACAAGAAAGGAGAAAAAGAAATGTAGGATTTTCTGTGGTATCAGAGCTCACAGTAGGAGTAAAAGTACTTCTAGAATACCAGCCTACAAATGTACTGCAGGACTTCAAAGAGCTCAAGACGGCTCTTTACCTACTGAGGACGGTAGCATGTAGGCAGACTGACTCATCCAGAAAGACAAGCACTAGAATCAATTATCTAACTAAAATACATTTCCCAGGGCAGAGATCTTGAACTGGGTACAGTGGCACATAACTGTAACCCTAGCACTTGGGGGCCAGAGACAGGAAAATCAGGAGTTCAAAGCCAGCCTGAGCTATACAATGAGTTAAAGACCAGCCTGGACTACAGGAGAAGCAGTGTTTAAAACAAAAACAAAAAAAACAAAAAACAAACACGTATCATAGCCAGCCTAAACCACAGGTTTAGAAGAGCCACCCAAGCTTCAGAATGCTTAAGGGTAAGACAACAATAGACAAGAGCCCAAAGGAAGACACAGACAGCAAACTTAGCCACCTAAAGATGCAAAAGAAGAAGGAGGAGGAGGAGGAAGAGGAGGAGGAGGAGGAGGAGGAGGAGGAGGAGGAGGAGGAGGAGGAAGAAGAAGAAGAAGAAGAAGAAGAAGAAGAAGAAGAAGAAGAAGAAGAAGAAGAAGAAGAAGAAGAAGAAGAAGAAGGAAATCAACAACCATAAAAAATCAACAACCAGACTTACTTGTTTGTTTGTTTGTTTGTTTGTTTGTTTGTTTGTTTCGAGACAGGGTTTCTCTAAAGCTTTGGAGCCTGTCCTGGAACTCACTCTGTAGACCAGGCTGACCTTGAACTCACAGAGCTCCACCTGCCTCTGCCCTCTGAGAGCTGGTATTAATTAAAGGCGTGCGCCACCACCATGCAGCCCAGACTCACTTTAAATGAAGTAAACAGCAAAGGCTGGATGGAACCTCTCCTTCACCTTTTAGTTCTCTTCATGCACTAAAATCTCCTTAGGATCTTTCACGGTAAAACCCTCACTTTGATATCTAGAATATTTAAAGGTTCTGCTCTTAAATATCTCATTGGTTCTTCAAGGGAACCATACCACATTCCCAGAGCTTCTGGTCCTTCCCTCTCAAGGCTCAGCAATATTTACAATGGCCAGTTCAGTGCCAAGCTGGCTGTCGGGTCACATGCTGAGTTCCTGGTACAATGACTCCCTCCCAGTACTTTTCCTATTTATGTTATTGCTCTATTTGATTAACAGATGGTATTCCTTTCTGTAGAGAACATCATGAATTGGAGGTTGGCTCCTGGCTCCAGCAGGAGATATCAGCTCTAACAATGTAAACCAGACATTCTGGCTTATTCCTCAGAAATTTCCACAAAGCCCTTCTTCCCACCTTGTGAATAAAATGCTTTTTCAGGATGGAGTTTGTAGAATGTCCTTGAGTCACAATAATGGTGATATTTACTAAGACTAGTGATGACCATTTATTTAGCGAATAACTGGCTGTATGCATCTGCCTTACACCCCCTATCATCTGTAGCCCGTGCTACCATTCCAGGACTCGGGATGTGGTTTGCTGATTTTTTGTTGTGTTTTGTTTTCTGGTTTGTTTGTTTGTTTGTTTCTGTCAGAAGGACGAGTTGTAGTTTAAAAAAAAATTACCAATGTATTTAAAAGTCACCCAGTTGTAAAAGGCTCAGCTAGAACCAGAACCTTGTCTATCTGTCTGAAGAGGGTGAGCCTCTTGCTCCACCCTCTCCGGGGCAGCCCCACTTACCCAAGGGTGTGGTTTTTCCGGCCGTCACATGTGATGAAAAGAGGATTCTCAGGCAGGTGGCACTCACTGGGAAACAGTGGGAGGAGTCAGGCATCTGTCTCCCTTCTCTCCAAACATCATTTTGACAGGGAATCAGTGATGCACTTTAAATCAGTCTTGGCTCTAGAAGTCCAGTGCACTATCCACAGTGGCACAGAGACACCTTTAAACCGCTCTCAAAGCTCAAAGAATTCACTGCCTGGCCATTTGGATAGACAGCCCAAGTCTTTCTTGCCAAGCCTCCCTATGCCCTCTTGGCACAGCGGCTAGGAAAAATGTGTGTACACATGCAAAGAGTTTTACTCAGCAGCAAGAATGGAATTAAATCACCTCTAGGGAAATGGGGTTGAAGATGATCATATCAACCAAAATAAGCCATACCCAAAATATCAAGTTTTCTCTCACACATAGGACTGAGAAAACACACACACCATACACTATTAGGAGGAGCACAGTTCTTGTCTCTGTTCTAATTTACCAACACATGAAACTTCCAAAGTGATTGCAGAGAGAGAGGGAAAGAGAGAGAGAGAGAGAGAGAGAGAGAGAGAGAGAGAGAGAGAGAGAGTATACTTACCTTTTAAAATACATTCATTTTATTTGAAACCCACAGTAGGCTTCCTGAAGTTATGTACAGAACTAGTTCAAAATCCTGAAAATGGGACTGGGCTTGAGGACTGTTGCATATGGTGGGGCACGGGTGGGGGGAATGGAGGTTACTCACTCTACTGTGACTGGGCAATCTGAGTTCTGCCAATATAAACTTAACTTCTACCTAAGCGCAATCATGATCCTGGAGCCAGCACTTTTTAGGTGCTTGATGCATATTAAACCCTCTGCACGAAGGCTCTCATTGACTCTTCATGCTCTCATAAAGATGGAATGGTGAGTGTCCCCATTTAAAAGGAAATGAAGGCTTAGGGAGGTGGCACAAAACTCAGTGGTGAGAAGGAAGTGTCTCCAATTCCTAACCCCACCCTTTCTACATCTAGGCTTGCAGACACCTAAAAACTCTTAGCCAGGCTGGGAAGCTCAGTCAGCCAGTCGTTGCAAGCATGAGGACATGTATTTGATTCCCAGCACCCATGGCCTGGCATGGTGGCCTGCAGCCATGCCGACCTCTGGAGCTCAGTGGCTAGCCTGTCTAGCTGCTTAGTCTCATCAGCAAGTTCCAGACCAATGACAGACCCTGTCTCAAAAAACAAAGTAGAGAGCACTTGAAGAATGGCAGTCCTCTGCATGTACACACACACACACACACACACACACACACACACCCCAAACTCCACTGCAAGGACTTAGAGATCTGACTTGAGATTCTGCTAAATATTAAAGTAGGATTTTGGAGCTGGGGAGATCACTCAGAAAGTAGAGCACTTGCTGGATAAGTGTGAGGGTGAGAGTTGCATTCTTTTATGTCGCATTTGTTTAACTATGTGAAGCTGTGTTACTTTGCCTGTCTAAAACACCTGATTGGTCTAATAAAGAGCTGAAGGGCCAGTAGTTAGGCAGGGGAAAGGATAGGTGGGGCTGCCAGGCAGAGAGAATAGGAGGAGGAATCTGGGAAGAGAAGATGGAGAACAAAGGGAGGAGAGGAGGACTCCAGGGACAGTCACCCAGCCACACAGCAAGCGGCGGAGTAAGAGGGAAAGAAGGGTATATAGAAAGGTAAAAGCCCAGAGGCAAAAAAAAATAGATGGGATAATTTAAGAAAATATGGCTAGAAATAAGCCAAGTTAAGCTAAGGCCAGGCATTCATGAGAAAGAATAAATCTCCATGTGTGGTGATTACTTGGGAACTGGGTAGTGGGCTCCCCAAAGAGCCAAAAAGGACAACAGAAAACAACAGCTAAAGAGATGCTCACACCCCCATCAGGCTTTAGAGAGAGCAGAGTTTCCATTATTTTTCTCTGTGAACTGATTCAGAAAACACTTCTGAGCTGTTTTCTTTTGAGTTTTGGCCTCATCCGCTGAAAATGCTTAGCGTTACGTGGGGCACATGGCAAGGCAAAACTCACCTGGTCCCGTTCTCCAGCATAAAGCTGGTCAGACGGTAGATGTTCGTGGACCAGAATGCCATGTCGTCCAGTCCTCCGAGGAAGTACTCTTGGAACTGTTCCACCAGAAAGGGGGACTTGGTAGAGTATGTGGAATAGAGCTGCAGCGGGAGGCAGGAGGGGTAAGCATGGCACTGTCTGCACAATCCTTTAGCCAAGACTCAGAAAAAACAGGTCGTTACCTTGGAAACAGCTAACATCTCCCCATGCCTGCAACACAAACAAGAGTCTTCATGAGCTGCACTTTCTAGAGGAAAGTGAGGCAGATAATGAAGAGACCATTCCAGCCACGTGCATCTTCTGTAATGCCTTCCCAGAAACAAAATCCATAAACTCCCAGTGCTCCCCTGGAACTGAAGTGTGATCAGGGATGCTCAGGAAAGCCCTCAAAGAGTCAGCTGCAAACTTCCCTCCGGCTCACACTTACATCTCCAAGAACTGAAGATATGTGCAGTCAACAATGACGTTTTCGGTGATGACTTTCCGACCATAGAGATTATCATAAATTCTCAGTAGATCTTTGATGGGCACATACCTGAAAGATGCATTAAAATGAAAGAAAGATTCTTAGGTTCGGAAATTGAAGGTAATAGTAACAATTGTAGGAACTCCTCAAGTTCCCAGTGTCCCGTGATTGACTGTATATATCAGATAGTTGAGAGTCTTTACCAGCAATGATTATTTAACTCTGCCAATGACACTTGCTGAGTAATACCATTATATTCCCATTTTACATAAAAGGAAACTCAGTCACGGGGACAGTAAGTAGTTTTCTCAGTGATGCAGAACAAAAAACTGGTGCTTTAGCCAAATATTTATAAAAATAAACATTTAAATACCAGAAATTAATAAGTGTAAAGAGTGCTCGATTTTGTGAATTCAGAAGGGTGTGTGTGTGTGTGTGTGTATGTGTGTGTGCATTTTGGTTTTTGAAAGTGTCTTACTCTGTAACCAAGCCTGGACTAGAATTCACTATATATCCCAGGTTGTCCTCAAACTCCTGAGAGTCGGACTCAGGCATGAGCACCAGATCTGGCTTCTCACTTAATGTGATCACCTTAAATGCACAGGAGGAAACAACAGAGCTCTAGGCCCAGCCTTTGGCTCACAGCCATTAATTATTTTAGTTGAAAGGACAGCGGTATCTTAAAATAAGCTTTATAGAGTCATTTTTTTCTCAATTTCAAAATAAACAAGAGTACAACAACCAATAAAATCCAATTTTTATAATAAGATAAAACAAACAAAAAACAAAAATGAAAGAAAAGGGAGATTTAAAAATTGATTTATGTGTGTTTACAAGAAAGAAGGGATCAAGAAGCCCATTTTTAGCTTTTAAGAGCACCTAGGACCGCCTCAATAAAAATAACTTAACAGGCAAAAGAAAATAACAAAAATATTTGTTTTGATGAATCACTAAGCTAGCAAGAAAGTAAAAATAAAATAATTCCAAAGTCCAAACCCAACTAAAAAGTAGAACCTTTGAGAGGCAAGCAAGGAAAGCCAGCTTTACTCTGTTGGCATCTACCGAACCCTAGAGACTACAGGGAGGGAAGAAGGGAGATGACCACGGATATGGAGCCATCCACTGGAGCACGTTCAACCTGTTAGGGACCACACCTCTAAAGAAAACTCCCCTAGCAGCCATCAGCTGTCAATGACTCCTCAGCTAGGAGTGGGAGCTCACGAGTCCCTCCTCCCTCCTCCCTCCTCCCTCCTCCCTCCTCCCTCCTCCAGGCTGGAATGCTGACTGGCTTGATCTGTGCAGGCAACCTCAGATGCTATGGGTCCATGAGTCTATCATCCTGAGTGGTCCTCCCACAGATCCTGTGAATCCGTAGAGTCTGTGAGTCCATTTGTCCTAAGCAGTCCTCCCACAGATCCTGCGAATCCGTAGAGTCTGTGCGTCCATTCGTCCTAAGCAGTCCTCCCACAGATCCTGTGAATCCGTAGAGTCTGTGAGTCCCTTTGTCCTGAGAAGTACTCCCATAGATCCTGTGAATCCATAGAGTCTGTGAGTCCATTCATCCAGAGAAGTCTTCCCACAGATGCTGTGAGTTCGTAGAGTCTGCGAGTACATTTGTCCTGAGAGGTCCTCCCACGGATGCTGTGAGCCCATGAGTCCATTCATCCTGAGCAGTCCTCCCTAACCTTTGACTTTTACAATCTTTCCACTCCATCTTCTCAGAGGTTCCCTGCATCTTGGAGTCAGGTGATACAGATGTCCCATGTACAACTCTCTATACTTTGACCAGCTGTGAGTTTGTATGTTAACTTTCATCCACTGCTTAAAGCTGTTTCTCTGCTGAGGACAAAGCTGTACTGTAGAATCAATAACCTTTCATCAAACTCCAACAAGTTTTTCCCAAAGCACATCAACCTGATCCTAAATTTTGTCTGAATGAGCAAAGACAAAGATCTTTGAAGAAGAAAGATGGTTTGAATGAAAATGGCTCCCATAGGCTCATATACTTGAATGTTTGGCTTCTAGTTGTAGGGCAAAAGTCCACACCAGGCCCAGTGTCTATCTGCCTCTCTGTTTCTCTGCCTCTGTCTGTCTCCATCTGTCTGTCTCTCTTTCTGTATATCTCTCTGTCGCTCTGTGTCTCTGTCTCTGTCTTTCTCTCTTTCTACATCTTATCTACTGCTTGTGGATAAGATGCAAGCTCCGACTCCAGCACCATGCCTACCCTCTACTGCACTCCCTGCCATGGACTCTGAAACTGTAAGCAAGCCCCCCATTTAATACTTTATTTTATAAGTTAGCTTGATCATGGTGTCTCCTCACAGCAATTCACTGTGATCACTAAAAGAGAAGACAAACAGGAAGCTCTGCCTTTACAAAAGCAGACATACAGCAAAACCGTGGGACTGAAAAAGTCAGTGCTCCTAAGGGAGAGTCACAAGACCAGGAGAAGAGAAAGGAAAGCACACAGGCGGTCCTGCAGAGCAGTGAGAAAGAGCGGGCTATGGAAACACTCAGCCATCTCTATGGAAAAATAATATTAAGTTTATACTTCATCTTATGCAAAAATTCCCTGATAAATTAAAAGTAAACATCTGTCTGCTCTTCCAGGAGACCCAGGTTTGGTTCCCGGCACCCACACCAGACAACTACAACCCCAGGTTCCAGGGGATCCAGTCCTCTTACGGTCTCCAAAAACACCTGCATGTCTGTGTTACACGTATAGGCAAGCAGGCACACACACATAAATAAAAACAAATATTTTTTAAAACCACAAATGTTTTAGGAGAGTACTCTCTTTTGAAAGACATCGGAAGCACACCCATCTCGGGAAAAGAGATTCAGTCAACTGTTGTGGTTGAACAAGGTCCATGTGTCAGAACACACCCTGTGTGAAAATACATACTACAAACTGCGCAAAGATAATTTAGGAAATAATTTAACCAAATGATAAGAAATGAGAAGCTATATATTCAAAACACCAGTAAAAAACACTAACAAAAATCAGAACTATCCCAGCACTCGGGAGGCAGAGGCAGGCGGATCTCTGTGAGTTCGAGGCCAGCCTGGTCTACAAGAGCTAGCTCCAGGACAGGCTCTAAAAAAGCTGCAGAGAAACCCTGTCTCGAAAAACCAAAAAAAGAAAAAAGAAAAAAAAATCAGAACTAGTCACACAGGCCAATAACCTAGGCTGATCGAGAGGCAGAGGCAGGAGGTCACAAGGTTAAAACCTGCCTAGGCTATGGGTGAGTTCAAGGCTAACCTGAGAGACTCAGTTAGACCCTCTCTCAAATTTTAAAAAGTGTAAAAAAGAAAATAGAAGCCAATGACTGTAGTGGCATTTCCTTTATATTTTAATAAATAAAGCTTGCCTGAAGATCAGAAAAGTGAACCAGCCTCATGAGCCAGCTTTACAGATCAGGCAGCAATGACACACACCTTTAATCCCAGTAGCCAAAATGACACGTATGTTTTATCCCAGTAGCCATGCTAGGTTGCCATAGGAACCAGGCAGTAGTATTGCACTCCCTTAATCCCAGAACTAGAAAGGATTATAAAATGGGAGGAGACAGCTCTCAGTCTCATTCTGAGGTTTCCTGGAGGCAGGATGGTCATTTTCAGACTGAGGTCAAGATAAGAACCAGTGGCTGGCTGCTTTGCTTTTCTGGTCTTCAGATTGAACCCCAGCATCTGTCTCTGAGTTTTTATTAATCATGCTACAAAGGACTTAGCTAGCAATAAATAGGCTGCCTAGCATTCAGAAGGTTCTGGGTTCAATACCTAGAAACAAGAGTGAAATCGCAAAAAGAAATAAAAAAGACAAACTAATGGGGGGGGGGAACAAACACAGCAAGAGCCCAAGACACAAATGTCATTTTGGCATCACATAATTAAAAGAACATTGGTCTTACCAGCGCCGTGAGAGGTAATTAAAATTAAATTCAAACTGGCTCAACACATCTCCTCCTACAGCAAGAGAAACATATTTACAATCTGTGGGCTAATGACGAGACACTTTTTACACATTCCCACAAACACATTCCCACAAACCAGACCTTTCCCACAGTTACTCTTCCTCTGTTCTAGATATGTCTTGAAGAAAAAAAGCTAACTTTAAAAGAAACTTAACTAATGAAATGTAGAAATGAATTAAGAATCACTTGTATAATAAAACAATTCTATTTTGTATATGTGTGTTTGTTTTAACAGGGTCTCACTGTGTAGCCCTGCCTGGCCTGGTTCTCACTGTGTGCTTAATGTTGGCCTTCAACTTGCAGTAATCCTCCTGTCTCAGCCTCCCAAGAGCGTAGGGGTGTGTGCCACCATACCCAGCTTTGAATTTATTTTACTTTAAGGAAAGATAGACCATAGAGGTCCTTTTAAATAAATACTAACTTGTATATTTAAAGAGAATTGCTACAGGACGAAAGATGGAGTTTATCAATTAAAAGCTAAAGTGCAGCTGACTAAGACTAATCTAGCCAGTGGAGTTTAATTCAACACATAAGTGAAATTTCTTTAGTAAAATTATACATCAACAACCAAACACATATTTTTAAACAAAAAAATATATTAGCATGCCAATTTAGAAATGCATCTCTGTGTTAAACAAGCTGTGATATATTCTAAATGAACTTTAGCATTCCAATTAGAAAAATACTTAACAAAGTATAAGGTTGTCAGGATGGCTCGATAGGTAAAGGCCCTTACTTGCTCTATAAGCCTGGTGACCAGAAAGGTGGATGGAACAACTCCATAAAGTGGCCCTTTGGCCTTCACACATGCACGTTGTGGCTCAGCACACACACATACATTGTGCACATGCGAGCACACATGCACACACACACACACACACACACACACACGCATCCCACTAATAAATAAAGAAAAGTAATTGGCATATGAGGAAGGCGAGTAAACAGTACCAAAGTCACCAGCTGAATGAGCCTCAGAATAGGAGTCATGAAAATCAATCTGAGGAACAAAGAGAAGCACATGGTGAATGTCACAGACTGTGACCTAGAATGTCACCCCAAGTCGGACCAGCTGAGGGGAGGTGACAGCCTGACCCAGGGGACTGCAGAAGTGTATCTTGGTGGACTCGGTCTTCACACTAACATTCTCCTTGTTGCCTGTGCTGGCCCTTGAGTTTGGCAACAAGATGGCTGCAGACGATTGTACCTCCCTGGAGTGGACATGTCTCCAGTGGAGTCCAAGATTATAGGTCCAAGAGACTGGAATTAAAAGCAACTAAAGTGGGTGGAGGAAGGACAAATCTGAGCAAGGTACACTGACATATATATATATATATGTGTGTGTATGTATATATGAAATCGTCATAATGAAGCTCATTATATTATATGCTAACTTACAAGTAAATGCAAAAAAACAGGCTGGAGTGATGGTGTAGTGGTTAAGAGCACTTCCAAAGGACCCGAGTTTGACCCCCAACAACCACATGGTGGCTCACAACTGTCTGTGACTGCAGATGCACAGGGACCCAACAACCTCTACAGGTCTCAGCAGGCATTGAAAATACATGGTGCCCAGACATACGCCCATCTACATAAAATAAAGACCCCAGCTAAGACCCTATGCAACAGTAAAGAGGGTGCCTGAACTGGCCTTCCCCTACAATCAGATTGTTTACTACAATAATTATCATCATAGAAACTTCATCCAGCAACTGATAGAAACAGATGCAGAGATTCACAGTTAGAACTGGGCCGAGCCCAGTCGAAGAGAGGGAGGAGTGGTAATATGAGCAAAGGGCTCAAGACCATGATAGTGTTGCCCACAGAAACAGCTGACCTGAGCTAGTGGGAGCTCACTGACTCCAGACCGACAGTGGGGGAACCTACATAGGCCCAAACTAGGCCCTCTGAATGTGGGTGACAGTTGAGTGGCTGGGACAGTCTGTGGGACAACTGGCAACGGGGCCAAGATTTATCCCTCGTACTTGAACTGGCTTTTTGGAGCCCATTCTTTTTGGAGGGATACCTTGCTCACCCTAGATATGGGGAGGAGGATCTTGGTCCTGCCTCAAAGTGATGTGCCAGACTTTGTTGACTCCCCATGGGAAGCCTTACCCTCTCTGAGGAGTGGATGGGGAGTGGGGTGGGGGAGAAAGTGGAGGGAGCAGGGGGAGGGAGAGGAAACTGGGATTGGAATGTAAAATGAGAAAAGATTGTTTTTAAAAAAATTAATAAAAAAAGAAAAAGACAAAATTCTGACAAGAAGCCACTTTGGATATGGAAGGCTTATTTCCACAGGATGTATGAATAGCCTAAAGTGCTCCTTTTCTTTAAAGTAATCCAGTCTTGTGTGTAGAGCTGGGGATCAAACCCAGGGCTTTGCGTGTTAAGCAAGCATTCTACCTCTGAGCTATCCCGAACCCTGCCTGAGTCCAGTTTTGATCTGGGTATGATGGTAGCACCCTCATGGCAATATACACTCACGGCTCCCATTGTCCTGAGGAATCCTTGTTCAATACCCAGGCTGTGCCAGCTGACATCAGCAACCATGTGCGAGGTGATTCCAAATAAGAAAGCTACCAACTTCTCTGTGTCCTGGCAAAAAAAGAAAATTCAAATCTTAGGTGTTGGGTTATGTCAAATCCCTAAAAGGCCTTAACAAACATGAAGTGATTTCCATTATTGAGACTTATTAAGGAATCAGAAGCAGATGAACTATATAGCTTCTAGTTACAGGAAAGCACGTAAGATTTTCTGAAATGCTATGTGATGTCTTGGAAGGGTTTCAGGTTCATTGGCTTGGGAACAAAATGACCAAGTGACAACCTCCAAACTTTTCTTTGGTAACTTTAGTTAAGTATTGACTAGGCATCCGCTGTGTCCCCATTAGTGTGCATGGCACTGCAGGTCATGTGATAGTTAGCTATCCCAGTCTGGGGGTCGGAGATGCCAGGTGGAGTGAATCCAACAGTGCTTGTCAGTGCAGCGGTGAGCGGAAGAGGGCACACCCACCTTCTCCCAGGGCAGAGGGTAGTTCTCCCGAATGTAATGAACGCTGGCATTAAGAAATGGAGTCCAATGAGTCCTCTCAGATACATCGTGGTATTTTCCTGACAAAACAAAAAAGCAGAGCTTAAAAACTTGAGAGTCTCCTCAAGTTCCCCATGACCACCCACTGGATTATGGATCCCTTCACTTTCCTTCCAATACTTTTTTCCTCTGTTCTTCCTCCTAGGACACCTCATGAGCAGACAGGCCAGGAGAGTCACTCAGAGGATACTTCCACAAGGATGTACCCATATTCCAACATCTCATTCCCTGTTACTCTCCTTTAGTCTACTTTTATTATTGTTGTTGTTATATTTGTGTGTCTGTTTGTGAATACATGCACACTACATCACAGCCCTCATATAGACATTCGAGAATAATTTCCAGGAGTCATTTTTCTTCTTCCACTATGTGGTCATCAGACCTGAAAGCATATGGTGGTATATTATTTGTATTTTAATAAATAAGGCTTGCCCGAAGATCAGGGGGGCAAAGCAGCCACGCTAGCAAGCACCTCTCCTCACTGAGCCATCTCACACACACCCTCCCCAATTATTCACGGGAAGTTACTTTGATCTGCCATATATTGGTCCTAATCTTTACATCACATAGGAAAGTATAAACCGACTTATGAAAACATGGAAGCCAAGCATGGTGACAACACACTTGCAATCCCAACACTCAGAAGGCAGAGGCAGATAGAGGAGGATCAGAAGTTCAAGGTCATTTTCAGCTACATGGTGAGTTTGAGGCCATAACTGGGCTACATAAGACTCTATCATGGGGGAAAAAAAAAGGAAGGAAGAGAGGGAGGAAAAGAAATGGTTGATTGGTAGGTAGGTAGATGATACATAGATACATAGATGATAGGTAGATAGATAGATAGATAGATAGATAGATAGATAGATAGATAGACAGACAGACAGACAGATAAACAGACAATTGGTTTGTTGGCCTTGTCCACACTTTTCAGAACCATGTTTGTGTGTTTTGTCCATCTTGAAGGCCAGTACGCATTGAGTACTGCTTCTTAAATTTAATGATCAAAATATCCCTTTCTTTCTCATGTGTAATCTTTCAAGGGACTGTCAGAAAATCAAGGGACAATGGCACTCACTGAATGCTACTTAGAAAATGCCAAGTGAGAAACAGTAGGTTAAAAATAAGAGCTATGACCCACAGGCAAAAACAATAGCATTGCAGAATGACCGACTGAGAGGATGCGAAAGTTTGAATGTAATTGGTCCCCATTTTCTAACAGGGAGTGGCACTATTAGGAGGTGTGGCTTTGCTGGCATGGGTATGGCCTTGTTAGAGGACGTGTGTCACTGTTGGGGCAGCATTCGTGGTTTCCTATGCTCAGGATACTGCCCAGTGTCTCAGTTGACTTCCTGTTGCCTACAAATCGTAAGACTATCAGTTACATCTACCTACCTGCACTCCGGCATGCTCCCAGTCATGATGATAATGGACTGAACCTCTGAAACTGTAAGCAAGCCACCCCAATGAAATGTTTTCCTTTATAAGGGTTGCTGTGATCATAGTGTCTCTTCACAATAAAAATCCTAACTAAGACAGAGGAAAACAGAAAGCAGTATTTATAAATACAAGAAATGTCAAGCTTAGCTGCCTGGGATCCTGAGTACAGAGACAGTAGCACCTTAGCATTTCACTGACGTTAAACTGAGGGGGGTCCTTACAGGTGTCATACAGGAAAGCGAACACCACGATGAGGTAAGAGTGAAAACCCGGTGCAGACTGAATTAATCAACCTGGACCAGACTTTGAGGAGTCCAAAAACAGGTGATTTATTCCCTATGTATTTAAGCCCAGACAATTTGGGGAAAAAAAAAGTGTCCTGGTGTAACACTATCCCTCTTGCACAAGGAAGCATAATTATATTGAAACTCAACTCAGAGTACATGTGGTTTCCTCCAAGAAGATGGGTTCTATAGCTAGCTAGCTAGCTATGCTAGCTTAAGGGCCTAAGGGTCTGACTTGGTCTTGGTTGCACAGATAGTATAGAGGTCATTTGGGCTATTAGCTACCTCTGGTCCTGATTGTGGAAGCTTGGGAGAGCCTCTGGCTATAAGGGTCATTTAGATAACTAGCCAAGCCGGGCGGTGGTGGCGCACGCCTTTAATCCCAGCACTCGGGAGGCAGAGGCAGGCGGATCTCTGTGAGTTCGAGGCCAGCCTGGTCTACAAGAGCTAGTTCCAGGACAGGCTCTAAAAAAGCTGCAGAGAAACCCTGTCATGAAAAACCAAAAAAAAAAAAAATAGATAACTAGCCAACTCCAGTTTTGGTTATAAGAATTTAATATGGTCTGGCCCAACAGATAACACAAATCACCAGGCTGTTAATCATTTCTAATTCTCGGCTTTCTGGATGGAAGAACAGGTTTTCCATCTTTTCAATTGGAAAGACAATCCTGTATGCTTAACATTTCTGGTTTCTCTGGAGATCTGTGGGCTCAAACACCTTTGTGCTAGGCTTCCGACTAAATGCCACCATTAGATTGTTGAGAAATGAGATTTAAAACAATAGATAATTCTGAGGCACCAGAAATGGTTTCCATGGTGATCTGATGACCCAATGAAATGGAAGATCAACCCTGCAAGTCTCTTTCTATTTACTTCCACCCGGCCAGGTAACTCCAACAGTACCTGTTTCAGCCAGTTTCTTTGTGCCCTGGCTTGGTTTGGTTGGGTTGGGTTGGGACTGGCAATGGACAGAATGAATTAGGAGATGAGAGAAAAGGAAGAGATGGAAAGTCTGGTTATTTACATTCTCAGTTTCTCTACCGTAGGGTCGAAGTAGGCTGGCTATGACCCTTAGCTACAACTTCACTGTTGTTAAGTGGCCCACTCCAGGAAGATCTCCTACCACTACACAGTAACCACTCCCCTGTACTGTCTATGGTGACTCCTTACACTGTCCATGCCTCAAATTCCCCTCAATGTACTCAGCGAGCTTAGATCCTCACAGCACTGGGCAGTGATCTCATTAATACCAAGAACAGCCCAGGGAGAGGGTTACTGTAGAGCAGACACAGAAGTGAGGCTGTAGGTAACCTTTGGAAAGCCGTGTGCTGACAGACACAGAGGGACTGCCACTGAGCACCAAAGCAAGCAGAGACATCTAGACAAGGCATCACCTCAAAGCAAAAGTTCCAGAATGTCTATGCCCAAGCAGAGATGTCACTGATGAACAATCATTTCACAAATGTGTGTTTATATATAAAGTTGTATTTCATTTTCATTTATGTACATGCGTTTGTCTGTGTCTGCTGTACATGTGAGTGCAGGCACCTGTAGAGGCCAGAAAAAGGTGTCAGATCCCTTACAGCCCAAGTTACAGGTAGTTATGAGCCACCTAACATGGGTGCCGAGAACCAAAACCCCATCTTCTGCAAGAGCAAAATACTCTTTTAACCACTGAGTCGTCTCTCCAGCCCATGAAATATACACATTTTAATGTCAATCCTGTTAACCAGTAAATGTGGCATCATTCCTCTGAAAACCCTCCCTTACCTCTTTTGCAGATGCTAGGGTAAAAGGCATCAGGAAACACCGTCCCAGCCTGGTATGCATCCTGGTGTTCTAAGAGCAACTGAGGAATAAGAGAATGCAGAAATTAGAGGGAGGAACCAGCAGACTGGGAGAAGTCAGCTCTGTGCCTTTCTAGCTATGAGAAACTAGAACTACACTGGATAAGGGCAGAATGAAGAAAAAAGGTGGACAGGAGTGATTAAAATGTTAAAAACCCATGCATATTTCACCAGAATGCAGTACGTATCATATATAACCTCAGGGCCTTTTCTGCATAACAGTTTAGAAAGTAGCAAAAGCTGCCTGTTTAAATTTTACCATCTTTTGTTTTCTACTTTCGTTTCTATAATGGAGTAAAATTCCCCTAAAACTATTTTAAATTTTTATTTTTTTAAGTGTTTTGGTTTTCTGAAAAAAAGTAGCCCAGCTGGCCTGAACTTGCTACCTGTAGCCAAGGATGACCTCGATCTCCTAAGCCTCTTGCCTTCACCTCCAGAGTTACAGGCTGTACCAAACACCATACCTGGCCTTCCCTAAGACTATTCAGCTGTTCCAAAATTGGTTTAGGACAAGACTTTCAATGATCTACAGTGAAATAAGAAAAATATAGATACACACACACACACACACACACACACACACACACACACCCCAAGTGGTTGATGATACCCGCCTTTAACCCTAACACTTAGGAGGTAGAGGCAGGTGGATCTCTGTAAGTTTGAGGCCAGCCTGGTCTACAGAGTGAGATCCAGGACAGCCAGAGCTACACAGAGAAACCCTGTCTGGAAAAAACAATACTGTATGTATGTATGTATGTATGTATGTATGTATATGTGTGTGTTGTGTGTGTGTGTCTGTAAACGGTTATATCCCAAAGGCTTTAGTCCATGCTTCCTTCCTCCCTCCCTCCCTTTCTTTCTTCCTTTTTTCCCTGTGCATTAGAGAGTTAGAAAAATATTCTTGCCTTTTGAAAACGATGAGAGTGGATAGCAGGGCTTTCTCTAGAATGTCTTTGTTGAACTCACTCACTCACTCAGTTCTGTTGACTCTTATGGTATGGCAAGCTGAGCCCAGAGGTTAAGAAATGGAGACTGAGTCTCCAGAGTGCTCGGCATGACCCCAGACGTGCCATGGAGCCCTGCTGCTTCTCCCACTAGCTTGGAAGCCTGCAGGTTTTCTGCTGCAGAGATGCAGAGGCTGCAGGTGGAGCAGAGATGCAGAGGCTGCAGGTGGAGCACCAGCAGCCGGTTAGTTGCTCACAGGCAGAGCACAGGACGTCAGGTTGTCCAGGAGCATGGGCTGAGGTTACAAGGCCCTGTAACTCATGCTCAAGATGGATCTGCATTTTCCAAACAAGACTGTGAGTCTGCAGTGAGCCAGCAGGACAGTAGCTATGACAAAAGGCACACACAAGCAGTTTTCAGGACTGCCATTTTGGGTGTTGTTCCCAGAGGCCTTTCTAGACGTTTCTAGACACCACTGGAGCTGTTCCTCTGACTCTCACACAGGTGTGACAGCCAGTTCCTTTGTTCCTGGTCTTTATTCCCTCTCTGGCTAAGCTAGATCAAGGGGTTTCTGCAAAGGGACAGTGAAGGACACAATCCAGTTAAGTTTGGCGGTACAATTGTTTTGCTTTTCTTTTTTAAAAAACTTATTTATTATTATTATGCATGAGTGGTGTGGTGTGGTGTGTGTGTGTGTGTGTGTGTGTGTGTGTGCGCGCGCGCGCGCGCGCGCGCATTCACCTGTGTAAATGAATGTGTGCTACAGCACACATGTGGAGGTCAGAGGGCAGCCTTCAGGAGCAAGTTCCCTCCATCCCTACGGGTTCTAGGGCTCAAACCCCCAGTCATTAGCCTTAGTACAGAGTACCTCTACCCACTAAGACATCTCACCAACCAGATTATTGGACTTCTGTCACTTAAAAATCATAAATAACAAGTTTTAGAGATGGTTAAGTGGTTAAAAGCTCTTGCTGCTGTTTCAAAGGACCAGAGTTCAATTTCCAGTACTCCCATCAGGAAGCTCACAGTTGCCTGTAACTCCAGCTCCAAGAGATCTGACACCCTCTTAGGGCCTCTACAGGCTCATGCTCACACATGGCATACACACACACACACACACACACACACACACACGAGCGCATGTAGGTATGTATGCACATACACAAACATACACATATACACATAAATTTTCAAAAAGCATAAATAATCTTAGCAGCTCTGGTTTAGGAGCTTGATGTTTAGGAGCTTTCTGATACATCAAGGGAAAGGTAATCATTACAATAAACCATTATCAGGCATAGGCTATTACAGATGAGGTCATAGAAAAGTTTTGACTCTTATGAAATACATTGAACCTTATTAATAAGTTAATAGATAAAAGGCCAAGTTAAACCTAGAGTGAAGTACCCTTTTGTGAGACAGGGTCACTCACAACCTGGGCCTGCTTTGAAAGCGCTATGCAGTCAAGGGAGACCTTGAACTGACCCTTCTGCCTCAACTTCCCACTTCCTCGAATGGCAGGTGTTCACTACCCTGCCCAGCCCAATTTTGTTTGTCTACCAAACTGGCAAGGGAGAAAAGAATAAAAAGTAAACTATAAAAGCAAAACCTCCATCAAATCTGAATATTTATCAAATTTTTCCAGTAAAATAGAAGAGAAACTGAGGCTGGTTTTGTGCACTATGAAGTGCACATCCATGAACGTGGTTTTTGCTCATGCCTCCTGTCACGTGCCTTCCTCCGAAAGTGGAATGTAAAAAATTTCCCTGCCCCCAGCAGCTCCCAGAAACTTAAAGGTGGCGACATTTTGGCCTGAGTCCGGCCCTAAAGAAATGCTTGCCTTATCCTGTCTGATAAGGAAGGACAGTTGAGCAACCTGAGCATTGATTGCTGGGCTTCTCCACCCGAGCCGGGAATGTTAAATCGGACTCCTTGATGCTGCTGTCCAGCTTCCGCCCACGCAATGACACCTCCATAGAATTCCAGAGGACATCTGGGCTCAAGGAAGCTTGAAGGACTCATAACAATACCTTATCCTGAGCCAGAGAGATAGCATGCACCTCTTCTCAAAACACACACAAGATAGATAAATAAACAGAATAAACAAAACTTATTAAGGAGCTCATTATGGAACTAGGAGGTGGGGCAGCCCCAACTCAATGGGGAGGACGCATTCTGAGTTCTTCTGAATTCAAGCTTGTGTTTGAACTTGCCGCATGCTGTGAGACCCAGAGTTACATTCTAAGTTTTAATTAATATGCCTTGGAGAAAAAAAGGTGCCTCTGATCTGCAAGCCAAGGGCAGATGGTCCCTGACATGCTGGAAGCTATTATTTATGGAGATAACAAGCCACGTGTTTCTCACTCCCCAAAGCGAGTTTGTTAGACCCATCTGCACCGGATGTGCTTGATCATATATATATATAGGCAGGACGTTCACAGGAAGGAAATAAGTCAGGATGGACACTTGTTCCTGATTGGATGTAGGCTGGAGGTACAGCAGGATTTATGCTTGTCCCTGATTGGACCTGAAGGGAAAGACTTAAGCTGCTATAAAACTTTATTCGGGGCCATTTTTTTTTCCTGGGAAACCAGAGATGAACCTGACCAGTATTTAATTAAAGTTTGCTCCACATTTGGCTTTAAACTGTGGTATTCGTGGGATTAACAATGCCTAGATGTCCACCTGCCTTTCTTTATACATTTAGTTATGTGTGCATGTATGCCATAGGCCATATATAGAGGTCAGAGAGCAACATTCAGAAGTAGGTTTTTCCTTCCACTGTCTGGGTCCTAGAGATCAGACTCAGGTTGGCAGGCTCAGCAGCAAGCACCTTTATCTGCTGAGCCATCTCCTCAGACCAGTGGTCTGAGTTAGTTCTGATGTCACAAGAGATTGCCAACCACTGTTACCAGTGTCAGTCTTTAAGACTCGTCTTTGCCATAAAATGCTATGTATTATTGTTGTTGTTATTATTATTATCATCATCATCATCATCATCATCATCATCATCATTAAACTAGGAGTAGTGCATAGGGCCACAATGGGTTAAACCGACTTTAGGATGGGCACAGGTGACCCAACATATAGTCCTATAGATGGGAGGAGACACAGAAATAACACACTTCTTCATAAAGATCTCTGGTTTCTGAGTTCAAGCTGAGGTCACAATTCTTATCTAGAACATGCATGGCCCTGGGTTCAATTTCCAGCAATATATTCAGACACACCACACACACACACACACACACACACACACACACACACACAGAGAGAGAGAGAGAGAGAGAGAGGAGACTTCCTGCTCCTCCTGATGCTAAAGATGTGGACAACATACAGTGATTAAAATGTAGAAGATGAATGAGTGGTTTCTCTCAAGTGTAACCTCTCTTTATAAGAAAAAAATTATATAAAAAATATTTCAAGGGCCAGGGATTTAGCTCACTAGTAAAGCTATATTGCCTAGCATGCACAAGATCCTGGATTTTATACCAACTATCACAAAAAACAAAGAAACATGTTTTCAAATTATAAATTATATTACCTAAATATTTAAATATTAAATATTAATATATGCTATTTTAAAATATTTTAAACTGATAGACACATATATATTTGTATACATAGTGACTCTGTGGCATTGGAGGAGGTGTGGACCTTTTTACCACAACATTAGCTTTATAAAGACATAAGGGCAACTCTTAGGATTAAAGATCGGTTTAGACTTTTGTTTGACACCCACAGAGGGAAATGTATGTACAGTCAACAGAAACCCAGCTCCCTACCTCTTTGTAGTTGATGTGTCCATTTTGAAGCTGAAGAAACTCCAGAGCCCTGTGTCCTGAAAGAAATGAATATCATACGAGCTAAGTTCAACTGTACTTACCAGAGATCATTTTTTAAAAGATTCTTTTAAATTATGTGCATGTGTGTGCATGTGTGTGTGTGTTGTATGGTTATACACACATGAGTGCAGTTACCCATGGAAGCTAGAAGAGGGCATAGGATCCCCTGGAGCTGGAGTTACACACAGTTGTGAGCCCCCCACATGCGGGCTTAGAAATGAGCTTGGGCCCTATGCAAGAGCAGGAAGCACTTTCACCTGACGAGCCATCTCTCTAGCTCCATAGAGATCATTTTTGAAGAAAACAGAATTTTTGAGTTGTAAACTATAGAGAGAACTGAAAACAAAAAGTAAGTTTGTACTCCCTTGAGGTTTTCTTTACACATAACTGGGTTTTTTTGTTGTTTTGTTTTGGTTTTGGTTTTGGTTTTTATTTTATTTTTTTGTCTGTCTGTCTGATTGAGACAGGGCCTCTCTGCGCAGCCCTGACAGGCATGGAACTCTGTAGACCACACTGGCCTTGAGCTCTCAGAGATCCACCTGCCTCCTTCCTAGTGCTAGGATTAAAAGCATCCTTCCCCATGCCTGGCTAAGGCATAATTGTCTCAAAAATATTTATATTATCAGAATACAAATCAAATTTATATGGCAATTTAAAATTTCTGCTTAATTAGCTATGACCTTGGACAAGTTACCTAACACTGTAGGCCTCAGTTCCCTCCTATGTGAAATGAGAACAAAATGCTACCTTACAGGTTGGCTGAGGGAACCACAGAAAATACATACTGAGTGAGGACAGTAGCAGCCATTTGAGAGGAACTGGGGAAACAGAAACTATCATGGTATTTGCCTCAGAACTGAGGAAATAAATATAAACACAAAATACAAGAAAAGCTCAAAGCATGCCTGACCAGTGGCCCCCAAGTGTATTTCATGATTGAAATACTTTGAAAAGACAAGGTTACCACAGAAAACTGCCTAGTCCACTCCCCTCCCCCACCACACACACACACACATACACTCACACACATACACACTCACACACACATACACTCACACACACACACTCACACACACACACACACACAAGCATAAAGAGATTCAACCTGAATCTTAGCATCAGTGGAAGGGCTGACATTCCTGGGAACACACACACACAATGGCAACACCTTATTTCTATTGTGAATTACATTCATTTTCTAAAGATTTATTTTTATGTGAATGGGGTTCTGCCTACATACATGTCTAGGCACCACATGCATCTGGTGCCTTCATAGGCCAAAAGAAGGCAATGGACAGTAGTTAGAGCTCATATGGGCGCTACAAAGCAAACCCAGGTCCTCTGGAAAAGCAATCTGTTTTCTTAATTGCTGAACCATTGCTCCAACCCTGAATCACATTCATTTTTTTTAAATTCACATACCAATCAAAAAAAAACCACTCCTTTACTGTATTCATTGATACCCTAACAATAAAGTCACAAAGCATACAAATGATATGGATGTAAGATTCCAGTGTTTCCCAATACAAACCATTGAACAAGGATAATTCTAATAACAGATTGATATATGAAAAACCTTAGAATTTGTGCACGTTCTATTTCATGTATGTCTGTAGACATCAATCATTTTTTTGAAAAAGGATTTCACCTTGTAACCCAAGCTGCCCTGGAACTCACAATGATCCTCCTGCCTATGCCTCTCCATTGCTGGAACTACAAGTATAAACCACTACCTGACTGGATATGTTTAAATACCCATTAGGACTTACCTATCCCTTAGGCACCAACACAGAAACTTCAAGTTTTTTTTCGAACTACTCCAAGGATTTAAATAGTTATTTTCATTTACCTGTGCTCCCTTAGAGCACCTGTCACTTTAGAGTTGGAAGAGCCTTCAGAATTCAGGAGTTTGCCCTCTCCCAGCCTTGTGGGACACTCTGCTACCACGGGCTGCTCAGAAGCACACATCTAGTTTACAGCAGGACTGGCTAATAGCTGAGCTGTGTCCTTCCCCGTTGTTTCCCGACTCCCTTTCAATAGTGGTGTTTGACAGAAAGATCAGACTCTTTGTCACGACACAGTGAGCCTGAAACGGTATTTCCACTTCCTCATCAGCAAACACAGCCCTCTGTCTCTTTACACTGGGAACTGCGATCTGAGGGTCCTGCCGCCATGGCTCGGAATCGACATCTACTTTGCGCTGGTAAATTTTCCTGTCATATCTGTAACCTTGTCACTCTAACTGATAGAGGTGGCATAAGTATGAAGTAATATCATCTTTATTGAAATAAAAGAAAGCCCAGAACATTTAATCTACCTTAAATTAGTCTTAAAATTGCTGTAGAATGCACTCCTACTTTGCTCGTATTATGAATTGCCTTACATTTTCCACATGTTAAAAAATTTCACGAATACATTTTATAAGATCCAGATCCCTTTGTTAGGAGAGACCTGAACACATGCTCAGGATGGTAGCTTTGTAAAGTGATGAGCATTTCAATTAGCTTATCGACATGTCAGATCTCATACCTTAAATATATACAGTTTATTTTGGTCAATTGTACCTTAGCAAAGCTAGAAAAGGGAAGTCTAAAAAAGCCCTCCTGTTTTCACGTATCCAAATCCACTTTGTCCTGGTCTTATTCTATTGCTAAAATAAACACCATGACCAAAAGCGACTTGAGGAGGAAAGATTTATTGGCTTGCGCACCCCAATCATGGGAAAATCAGGGCAGAAACGCAAATCAGGAGCCCGCAGGCAGGAACTGAAGCAGAGACCATGGAGGAGCAGTGCTACTGGCTTGCTGGCTCCTAGCTTGCTTGGCCTGCTTTGTTTATATACCCAGACATCTCCTGCCCACAGTGACCTGAACCTCCCCCATCAATCAGGAATCAGGAAAATGTCCCACAGACTTATTGTCAGTATAATCTGATGGAGGCAATTCCTCAGTTGAAATTCCCTTTTCCCAGAACTGTCTAGGTGACAATAACTAGCCAGAATTAGATAATGAGTGTATGCCAGATAACCACCTCTGTCCCTGAGGCCAGGCACACCTTAGCACGTGGCCCTCTCCTGCAGAGCTCCTAATGCTAGCCACCACTCAGCTTCACCAGTTGCTGTAACTCCCCCAGAGTCAAGCACCTTAAGGCCAATGGGTAGCACTTAACCCACAGGAAATAATTTAGGTCAGTGATGGAAATTGGGGTGACCTTAAAGCTCAAATGATGTGTCATACACATAAGAGCCATAAACAGCCACTTGACTCAGAGACCCATTCCCATGGCCACACATGGCCCTTCACATCTGCCTGGAAATGCCTGTCATTGAAAATATAAAAGCAACAAAAATAATCTCACACTCCTGTCATAGGTATCCACCTTCTTTCTCTCCTAAGACTTCCTTCAGTTCCTTGCTGTCCCCTGCCAGGAACACCCAGGGGCCAAACATAAAGGGCCTCAGCTCTCTCTCCTCCCTATCCCTCCATCAAGCCCACCTGCCGTTTCCCAGCCCTGAACACTTCCAATCTTGTCTCTGTCTTCTCTGCCTTCTCCACTGTCCAGGCCACTTCCCCCACACACAGCAGGGAGAGTTGTGTCAACATGAGAAATAGATTTCCAATCTCTTTCTTAAGCTTACTGATAGATTCCTGTCCTTTTAACACACAAAGAGGGATGGAGAGAGAACTCAGGTGTTAATACTGTTCTTGATGGGAACATAATTTGGTCACCAGCATCCATGTTGGGTAGCTCATAACTGCCTATAACTCCAGCTCCAGAGGGATCTGATGCCTCTGACCCCCAAAGTCATTTGCACTCACATGCACACACCTACACACAAAAAATTAAAACTAATAATCTTGGAAAAACTATCACAAAAGGCCAGGAACAGTGTAGAACACCCATAATCCCAGCACTCAAGAGAGGTGGGACGATCACCTCAACTTTGAGACTAGCGTGTTCTACACAGCGAACTCTAAGTCAGTCAGAGTTATATCAGGAAATCCTGTTTCTAAAACAGAAAGGCAGACAAATAAAGCCCAGTACTTACCTATTTCTACATGTGTTGAGAGGCCACAGGATGAAATTCTAGAGCAGAAACAAGACAGCAGGAGCAGCAGGCCTGACCACAGCTTGCCAGCAGACATGTTGTCATCTCTCCCCAGCTGCTCTGTTAATGTGGGGACAATCCAGGCTGTAGCCAAAGTGTGACTCCAAGCTGCAGGCACAGACTCGGTGTGTTCCCTCTACACAGGTTACTGACACAGGAAACCGGGCCTCGTTTCAAAATAGTACTGTTTTCCAATAAAATCAACAGATCAACCACTGTTTAGCTTTTCCAGAACAGCAAACAGACACCTGAGAGGGGAGAGAAAGCAATCTGCTGGGATCAACAAAGCCTCTTTACCATCCCAGCCACCAGATTTCCCCTCAATGCACAACTGGCATGGCAAACCAAACTCGCCTTCAAGTTGTTTTCTAAACAAGATACTTGCCTGTGCTAGTTGATGGCCACTCCATTAGACTGCCTCCTTCATGGGCAGCATCTTGGGCATCCTCTGCTCACACTTAACAGAGTTTCCTCATCCTCCCAAGCCCCAAGTGCATGCTGGGAAAGCTTTTATGGTGATCACCTAGAACCGGCTTCTCTTTTTGTATTTGGCAACAGATACTGACACTTCTCTGTGTTGCACAACCCCAGCCACTCCTGGCCTTCTACTCGGGCTCTTCCAACAGGACTTACCTGCGATGTGTTGCAAGGAAGGATTCCTGCAGCCCAAAGATACTGACTGCACCTGGGAGGTGGAGGCAGGAAGCTGATTAGGGTGAAGAGACAAGGGTCTAGACAATGCTGGGCTCAGAATATACTCATCACGAAGCAGCCAATCAGCAACAGGCAGAGCAAGGGAAGCAATTCGGGTCATTCGTGGACATAAATGACGCTGATCTTAACTCGCAGGCGATGCATTGTATGTGCTGGAGGCAGGGAGAGCTCCCAAAGGACTGGAGGAGGCAGCGTTCATTCTCGGGCTAAGCAAGGGGAAGAGATGAATGAACAAAAGGCAGGATAATTTAAGTCGGCTGGCTGCCAGGCAGAGTTTGTAATCTTAGCTCGTCCCCATTCAAACCCCAGGAAATGAATTCTGTAGTTCTCCTACACCTAGGGACACGGGTTCACTGCTTCTAACTACTTTTAAGCCACAGGCTAGAGGTCGTTTTCTTGTTTTGTTTTGTTTAATTTGGCAAGCAGGGTGTTTATAAGCTTACACCACTTTGTTTACTTTTAGCTTTGTCAATGGGATTTCATGTATGCCAGATTAGCTCTGACCTTATTATGTCGCCAGGGATGACCTTAAATTCCAGATTCTCCTGCTTGTACCTCCCAGTGTTCGACTTGTAGGTATGAGCCAGGACACCTAGCCAGATTAACTTCTTTAAGAGAGTGAATTCACATATAAATCTAGAATTTTATCTCTATACAAAACAAACTAAAACCCCCAAAGACCTGACTTCCTGAACCAACACTCCTCCATGATATGACAGTCAAGTGAAGTGGGAACCAGTTGTCAATGAATATGCCCTCCTCTGTGTCCTCATCATCCACACAATCTGTGTGTGTATGAGCGTGTCCCCCAGACCTCTCTGCCTGCAGAAGTCTGGGTTGGCGCCCCCTCTCACTCTGAGCCTCCTAAAGTCTGCAGATGAGGTGGCACTGATGGCAAAGTAGGACTTTAGTACACTCTAGAACACCCAAGAGTAGCCCGTCAACAGAAAATCCGGTGTGGTTGCTCACACTGTAATCCCAGCACTCTGAAGGTGGAGACGGGGATTTCTAGAAATTTGAGGTTAACCCGGACTACACTGAGACCCTTTCTGAAAAGCAAAGGGCTGTCAAGAAGGCAATGTGTGAAGGCATTTGCTGCCAAGCCCGATGACCTCAGTTCAATCCCCAGGTGAGAATCGATTCCCCACTCCCAAACGCAAGTAAATAAATGCAGTAAAAATCTTAAAACAACAAAAAAGGTAGCAGAAAGAGGACTGCCAAGGATACCAAGGGGAAAAAAGTCCTACCTAAAAGGGCTCAGCAGATATCAGAAAACAAAGCCATACAAAAGCACCAGAGAAAGAAGTAGCTTCCATTACTAACCAACACTAATCTCAAATTTCTTGTGTATTTTGTACATTTAAAGTTTAGAATGATTATGTTTATTAATGCAATAAAAAGGAAAGGAAATCTTCACTTAGTACAATGTAATGGTTATGTAGAATTTTTTTTGAGTTTTTATGAAGTTTGTGTTATGTTGTAGCCATGAAAACAGGATTGCATGTTTCTCTTCAAACTATGACTTTAAGAGAAAGCTAAGCTATAGTTCTCAGTGTCAAGAGAACGATCTGAAACGCTGGGAAATGGATGGTTAGTCACTCAAGCACAAGCATGAGGACCCGAGTTCCCATGCTCACCGTCCTGTAAGAGCCAGGCACAATGATGCACATCTGTAACCCCCATTGTGGGGGAGGCAGAGGCAGGCAGATCCTGGAAGTTCATTGGTCAGCTAGCCTAATTAAATCAGTGAGTTATAGGCTCAGTGAGAGACCATGTGCAAGTTATCAGAATACGTCTCTGCTTCTCTGTGATTCAGAGACAAGCAGAGTTGCCACCTTATGGACCACCATGTACACTGGATGAGGAAATATACAATGCAGTTTTAATGGAGATTAGTATACAGCAAGTGCAATATATGTCCATAACTATTATTCAGAAAAAAATTCCCCCTCAAATTCACCATGGATTTCTATTATTTTTCTTTGTTGATTTCTGTTTTGTTTGGTTTTTATTCGTAGTGCAGGGGATCAAATCCAGAGCAAATATCCTACCGCTGAGCTACAACACAAGCCCACTTAGGTATGCAGTATAAGACTCGGGTAGTCAGTGTAAGACTGTTTCTAAACACTTAAATACAGATATAAAGCAAAATTTGATGAAGCCTTTGAAATGAAAACATGTGCAGATAAATGAGGTACAATATTTTTCATAAGGCACACATACAGTTTAGGCTGTTTTCAAACCCCCTATGTAGCGGAGTTATGCCTTGATTTCTTTTTGTAAGTGTGTGTGTGTGTGTGTGTGTGTGTGTGTGTGTGTGTGTATCTGTGAGGGTGAATGCAGGCATACCTGTGGAGGTCAGACAACAAGTTTCAGGAATCTCTCTCTCTCTCTCTCTCTCTCTCTCTCTCTCTCTCTCTCTCTGTCTCTCCCTCTCCCTCTCCCTCCCTCCCTCCCTCCCTTCCCTCCTCTCTCTCTCTCCCTCTCTCTCACTCCCTCCCTCCCTCCCCCCCCCACACACACAGACACATCCCTTCTTGAGACAGGGTCCCTCGAGGCAGGTCTGCTTCTCTGAGTGGTCCAGGCTAACTGGTGCTTCCTGTCTTCACCTCCCATCTTGCCACAGGAGTGGTGGGGTTGGCAGATATGTGCACTGCATCCACCTCTTTACGTGGTCCTGGAGATTGAACTTGGGTCACTCGGCTTGGGAGGCAAGCACTTTTACACATGGGCCATCTTCCCAGGCCTTCCTTGAATTCTCGGTCTCCTTGCCTCTACACGTGATGCAGGCATGAGCCACCAGGCCCAGCTTTAGATGTAATTTAGACTAGAGCAGCTCATTTCTCCAGTAGTCTAATATGTTACTGACATTACAGGACCATGACAGCAGCTGGGGAAGAGAGTGGACAAAGCCAGGGACTGAGGCCTTAGGGACAGCTCAGCAGGTAAAGGTACCTGCTGCCAAGCCTGATGACCTAAGTTCAAGCCCTGGGACCCACATGGTAGAAGGAGAGAGCCAATCTGGCAACACTCCCCCTTCTCCACACAAATACAAAATTTTTAAAATTTTTAAAATACAAAAGTTTTAAAGGCCAGGAACTGGAAACTAATGGTTCCCAGGAGCATAAGAAGAAATGGGAAGCTATCCTCCCTCCCCCAGTGTATTTCTCCTATGGGTCCTAGTGAGCATACTTACCCAAGGTCTGGGAGACACCAGGTAAGAAAGCCAGGAGGCTGGTGGGAATCGTTCCCACTCCAAAGGGAGCTTGCTGGGGGGCACAAAACAGTATGAAACGTGGGATGTGCCACTTCTCAGTCTCTAGGGACTTTTGTCTTGGTGAAGCCTTCCTTCATCAAATAAGTAAATAAGTGGCAGTTTTACTGCAACATTGGTGTAAAGATTAATATAGCAAGATTATACCTAAATTGGGCTTCCTTTCCCTTCTCACTTTAAAAGAGAAAAACACTGAGTGATAGGCTCCTAGTTATCACTCCTGCAATGCCTGGAGGGCCAGCCAGCTGAGAAGGGGAGTAGGAAGGGCTTCAAGTTAGGGGTGGTGACACATGCCTAGAACCCCAGCACTTGGGAGACCGACAAAGTGGATTTGCTGAGTTCAAGGCCAGCCTGAGCTACACGGTGCCTCTGAGGTTAACTCTGACTGCAGAATGAATTCCTGGTTTTGATTTCTGTTTTGTTTTGAAGTTAGAAAGAGAGGTGGTAGGGGAGAAAGGAAGGGAAAGCAGGAGGGGGGGAGAGAGAGAGACAAAGAGACAGAAAGACACAGAGAGAGAATAAATTCTGGACTGGAAACTGAGATTCACAGCTGATTTCAAGTCTGGGGCCTCCAGCGATTAAGACCTGGTCTGAAGGAATGCCCAGACTAGGTGGAATGGGCTGTTAGCAGAGCTCCCCCTATAGGCAGCAGGCGTCCACGCCAGATTGGGACAGTCGCCGAGGCCCTCCTTATCTTGACTCCTCTTCCCAATCCCCTCAATAAAATAGAGGACAAAATAGTAAACGAACACAGGCACATGCGTGTGCACACCACCTGCACACACAATTAAATGCTGCTGTTATGACTTCTGCCAGATGTGACTGGCACAACGCTAGAAGGCTGTGACTCAGCAAAAGACAAAGTCCACGGTTAAAAGGACATCCTAGGCATTTTGCAAATACAGTACCCTAACTGGGGCATGCAGCACTTGCCTGTAACCCCAGAACTCTAGGAAGGAAGGCTGCGAAATGTAGGTCTTCCTTCTACTAGGGTGCATAGTCACATGTTTTCTCAATTAGTATTATTAATATTCTTTTATTAAAAAGAGCAAACCCCTACCTGCTCTAGAAAGGCCAGCAAGACACTTTCACACAATCTGTAGTAATTGAACATGAACACGAGAAAATGTTAAGTCTTGGGATCTTAAAATAATGCACAGGGTTGAATCGCATTTGACCCCAAATTCTGAGCACGGACCTGCTATTTCTTTTATCCAAATTAACTTGGGGTTCCTTGTTGCTGTAAAGTTTGAAGTGTATCCAGAGAATGAAGATGCTGTTTGGGGTGATTGTGCTATGTTCATCCTCACATCCTGTTGCTAATAATAATAATAATAATAATAATAATGTCTCACTACGTAGCCCTGGTTGACCTTGAACTCACAGAGAACCTCCCACCTCTGTCTCCCAAAGCCTGGGATTAAAGGTCTGGGCCTTGACTGCTTCCATTTACTAGTTGGCCAGACTTCAGCCTTGCAAGTTGCTTGACCCACAGCAGCCTGGACAAGCAGCATACGAATCTACTTGCAAAGATCCACCAGAGGAAACATGCCAGAGGAATCCCTGAGCCTCACTTCGACCCGACCCTGGTTGAATGGTTTGCCCCTTACCTCAGTACTCAGGGGCACCCTGCTTCGAATTCATGTCGGAGGATATGAAGAAAAGCATGCAAAGGACGGATTACTGAGCTGCACTTCGCCCCTCGTCGAATAGTGGTCCCCAGTCCCAGTGTTCAAGAGCTGCAGCATGTGGAACCTCTATGTTAGCCTTGGTTAACGTATTGCCGGGGCTCCTGTCACAGTTAAGGCCTAAGAATGCCAAGTGAGCACCCGACCCCGGGAAAGATGACTTTATGTGCGCAAGTTCATCTTACTAGCAGGCCCATGGGGAGCACAGGCCGGTTCAAAACCACGCAGCTCCTGGAGCACAGGGAGAGGGCGCTCTCGGCGTCCCCGCCACCCTCAGCGGCCGTCCCCGTCGCCATCCCCGCCACCCTGCGCGTCCCCGCCGCCGCGCTCCCGCTTTCTGGCGACCCCTGAGCTCCTGCTCGCTCGCTTGCCTGTCCCTTGCCTCTGTCGCAGCCACTGCGGGGCCATGGCGACCTGCTTTCTGCTGCGGAGTTTCTGGGCCGCTCGTCCGGCGCTGCCGCCTTCCGGCCGCTGCCGCCGCCCGGCGCACGCGGGAATCCAGCGTCGCAGCTACGCCCGCGGCCCTGCTGGCCTCCCCGCCGACCTACTCCGCGGGGACAGCTTCGTGGGAGGCCGCTGGCTCCCGGCCCCCGCCACCTTCCAGGTACACGACCCGGCCAGCGGCGCCACGCTGGGCACCGTGGCCGACTGCGGGGCGCCCGAGGCCCGCGCAGCCGTGCGCGCCGCCTACGATGCCTTCTGCTACTGGAAAGGGGTCTCTGTTAAGGTGAGAGCGCTGTCAGGTGCAGGCTCGGCCTATGGGGGAAGCAGATACCCAAAGTGAACCCAGCCCATGACACCCCCAGCCCAGTTCCCCGGGGTACATAGTGCAGAAAACCAGAGCAACAATAAAAAGACAACAAATAAGTTTGGAGCTTGGGGTCGGTGCCCACCATGATGTCAGATCCCCCGTTTTCGAATCTCAAATAAGAGAGAAGGATAGGGGTGCATAATAAAAGTGAGCTGAATACTGTTAGCTTTCTCTACCTCTCGTGTGTGCGTGTGTGTGTGTGTATGTGTGTGTGTGTGTGTGTGTGTGTGTAGAAGGGGCGGGAGAAAGAGCACTATATATGGGCGCTATGTGTAGAGGCTGTGTATCTGTATGTGTAGGCTGCATGTGGAGCTGTTTGTGTAGGAGTTGTGTCAAGGACACTGAGAAAGGATGTGTGAGCTTTGTTCAGGGGAGGGAAAAGCCCAGGTGCAGTCTCTGATTTTCAGTCTTAATGGGAAGGGCTGTCACTTGGGTGGACAATGAGGGGATAGGCAGTAAGACAGAAAACTAGTTTAGAAATTTTTCTTCCTCCTTCATGTATGATGTTACCCCTACAGTCAACACTGAAATCATGGCTTCCCTGTCATTCACAGCCTCCCTGATAATAGGTGCCTACTGATAAGGGTACAAGCGCCAGAGTCTTAACATCCACCCACTCAGGGGGGAGTTACTGAGCACCGGCTCCCTGTCACATACTTCTGGGGTGCTTGGAATGCTGAGCCAAAGAAAAGCAGGTTGGGCAGGGGAGCTGGAGTCCAGCCATTAAGAGGCACTTGCTGCTTTGAGAGAACTTCTGGGGTCGGTTCTCAGCCCTCCCGTGGTGACCCTTTAACAGCCTGTAACTCCAGTTCCTGGGAATGGCAGGGACTCAGAAGGTGCACATGCATACACGTGGGCAGAGATCCGCCCCTTGTAGAGCTCTTGTGATGCGTGTGTTTGGGGGATCCAAACTGCAAACAATAAACACCTTCCTCTGCAAGGAAGTGTGTTGAAGGTGATGGATGATGTGGGGAGCAAAGACACAGGCAGGCCCAGAGGTCAGAGGTCAGGAGGAAGGGTCAGGAGCAGAACAGAATACAGGTCTGTGAGGATGTCACAGCAAAGTACTGTTTGGGTGACTTAAGTGACAGAATTGTGTCTCCCTGCTGTTCTGGAGGTTAGAAGTCAGAGGTTGTACTGGCTAGGGTTATGTCAACTTGACACAGGCTAAAGTCATCTAAGGGGAGGGAACTTCAATTAAGAAAATGCCTCCATAAGATCTGGTCATAAGGAAGTCTGTAAGGCATTGTCTTAATTAGTAGTTGAAAGGGGAGGGTCCAGCCCATGGTGGGTGGTGCTGTCCCTGGGCTGGAGGTACCTGGGTTCTGTAAGAAAGCAGGCTGAGCAAACCATGGGGAACAAGCCAGTAAGCAGCACCCCTCCATGGCCTCTGCATTAGCTCCTGCCTCCAGGTCCTGCCCTGTTTGAGTTCTGTCCTGACTTACTTCCTTTGATGATGAACTATGATGTGGAAGAGTAAACCAAATAAACCCTTTCCTCCCAACATGCTATTTATTTATTTATTTTACACCAGACCTCATTAGAGATGGTTGTGAGCCACCATGTGGTTGTTGGGAATTGAACTCAGGACCTTTGGAAGAGCAGGCTATGCTCTTAACCGCCGAGCCATCTCAACTTGCTTTTAGGTCATGGTGTTTTGTTGCAACAACAGAAACCCTAAGACAGGACAAAATGGCAGCCGGCCTGGTTTCTTCTTGAGGCCTCGCTCCTTCACTTGTAGACATTGTTCTTGGTTCTGTCACCATCACCTTTTTCTGGGACCAGTTGCTGACTTAGGGCCTAGCTGAATTTTTTTTGGCGGGGGAGGGGAGCAGTTTCCATTCAGGGTTTCTCTGTGTAGCCCTGCTGTCCTGGTACTAGTTTTGTAGACCAAGCTGGCCTCCAACTCACAGAAATCCGCCTACCTCTGCCTCCTGCATGCTGGATACCTAGCTGAACTTAATCACCTCTTTAAACTTTATTCCCAAGCACGGTCTCATTCTGAGGCACTAATGAGGTGGATCTAGACTTCAACACCTTACTCTAGAAGGGGACAAATTTCCTGCTATAACATCAAGGTCAGCCTTCCTTAGGATGTAAGGACTAAGAGAGGTAAAGGGGAAATCCTGAACTATGCAGAAACGTGGCTACTTGGTTTCCAGAACAGCAAGGAGGTCTGTGTGGCCCATAGTGGACCAAGAACTAGGAAGGAATGCAGGAAGCTGTCATAGAGGCGGCGGAGAAGGGGCTGCTTCAGTCAGGACCTGTGGATCATCCAAGGACTTCCAGGTTTACTTTGACAGAGGCGGCGACAGGAATACCCCAGCCCTGACGCTGATGAGAGGCTGTAAGAGGGCCCTGGTAGAAATAGACCTGCTAAGAGGCGCTATTGACCTGCCTTTGTCTTTTGTTTGTTTGTTTGTTTGTTTGTTTTTAATAATAAGGAAATTCCTGGGGCAGGCTAACTTTATAAGAAAAATAGTTTTGCTCTTCCTGTGGATTTAGCTGGTGGATTTAGAAAGCGAAGATGAATAACAGCCTGTACTGTCTGGAGGTCTGCGGGCCTCAGTGACTAACAGCTCCAGAAGATGTAACCCATTCCTGGCACCGAGCTCCTTATTTGTTAGCCTGTGGTTCCCAGTAAGGGCATGGCCGTCTTGTTAGAGAGTGACTTCATTTCAGTCTGTCTGTCTGTCTATAGGAGTTTCTACAGTAGAAGATTAGTTTTCGATGACTTCTTTCAAAAGGATTTTAGTGTCATTTAAGGCTATGGCCAGTGCTATTGGTTACCTCCTAGACCTTGATGGTAAGACCCATTCCCAGCACTGATGAGGTTAAGTACACACCATGTATTTGAGCCATAGCACATGGAGGTATCAAGCTGGTTCTGATCTAGATGCTTCATCTCTACTGGATATATCTGTCACAGTGCTGGGCAGTGTGTACCGATGGACGCTTTGTCAACTTGGCACAAGTAGGGTCATCTAGGAAAAGGGAATCTTAATAAGTGTATGATTGGAATGTAGGCAAGCCTGTAGGGCATTATCTTGATTGATATGAGATGTGGGTAGTACTTCCCCCGAGTAGGTGGCCCTTGGGTATGTAAGAAAGTAGGCTGGTTTCTTTCCTCTTGTAATAAGAAGTATTGAACTTATTTTCAGTTTTATAGGAGCTAACAGTTAAGAGACTTTGGAATTTTACAAATATTTGGAAATTTAGAGAGATTGGGGATATTTTAGAGAGAATTTTGATGTTTTATAGAGATTTGATGTTTTAAAAAACTGAACTTTTAACCTGTTGAATTTGTAAAGACCATGGAACTCTTAAAAGTAGAAATGCTTTTACATCCTTGACTCCTGGGGAAAGCAGCAAGGTGCTGTGGGAGGGCTGTATCCGCTGGTACCCAGGTGAGAATGAATTCCTTTCTCTGGGGCTGGTTTAGCAACCCAAGCTTTTTTTCTGTTTATTTTTGTGATAAACAGTTAATTTCCTAGACTAAGACCTTGTGTCAAATGAAAGGTGAAGGTAAATACAGAATATTAATAGCTTGTTAGGGTAGAGCAAAGGCCGATAGGTTATACTCTCCTGAGTTGGCTGTGAGAAAATTCAGGGCAACCTAGACCTGCTTATCAGTAAGAGCAGACATACTGTCTCTCTGCTCGGGGCCTCCTGCTCAGGGCTCCCTTCTTGTCAATAATGATAACTGTGGGGGTCTAGTTTTTATGTAGATTTAACTATTAGAACAAAGGTTTGGCTGAGTGAGTACTTTCACGCCTGGGCCTCATAGTTGCCAGTACAGGAAAAGTCAAATTTAAAGAATGATTTATACACTGCTGGGATATTTTGGGGTGAATCCCACTGTGGAGAGGAGGAAGGCTATGGCTTCACAAGATTTCTACAGAACTGACAGGCACTATTCAAAAGACAGGTGTGTTAGGAATATTTCCTAGCGCAAGCTCCCTGCCGACGCAAAATTCCCAATCAAGCCAAATCAAAACAAGCCGAATTAAGAAATATCCAGGTTTAATGGGAGTTCTGCGCTCTCGGGTGGCCCCAGGGGGAAACCAGGAAGCCCCGAAAAGGCAACCCCTGGGAAGAAGGAAAAGGGACCACGTGTTCCTCTTTTGGGGGCTCATTTAAATACCCTGGAGAATGGTCTTGACCCTACCCCCAGGGAGGGGTCAGGACCTGGCCTGCTGGGATTTGGAGTCCAGACCAGGCCTGGGGGCTGGGATAGATGGTTGGGGCCTAGGCTCCCAACCTGACAAGGTGTTTTTCCCGAAGCTCTGCAAACCAGGTTCCTCACTGCTCCTGTGAGTTTGCCTAGTGACCTGTCAGCTGTCCTTTTGCTTGTGGCTCACGGCACAGATCAGGCCAGGACTTCTCTTGACAGACTGTGAGATGGAATGAACCCTTTCCTCCCCAAGTCGGTTCGGTCGTGCTGTGTCAGCATAACAGCAAAAACCCTAAGACAGCACTCTACCAGAAGAGAAAAGTAATTCTCAGTCTTGCCCAGCTGTGAACCTGTTGTGATATTTTGTTTGTGTTTTAGCAGATAAAGTTTGCCTGAAGATCAGAGTGCAGAGCTAAGTCACCAGAGGCCAGAACTCGGGGCAGACAGATCTCTTTAAGTTCAAGGGCACCCTGGGCTGCTCAAAACTGATCCAGTCTGAAAGAGAAACAGAGCTCACACAAAGGTGATATCAGCACTTAGGATCACAGGCCTTTAATTCCAGCACTAGGGAGGTAGAGACCAGAGTGATATGGCTGGGCAGAGGGAGGAATATAAGGCAGGAGGAAACAGGAGCTCAATGCAGCCTGAGGAGGCAGTCTGAGGACAGGATCACCCCTTTGGTCTGAGCATTAGTAGAGGAAAGAACTCTCTAGTTGCTGGCTACTCTGCTCTGACCCTTCACCTCCCCACCCCGAAAGCTGACTCCAAGTTTTTATTATTAAGACCAATTAGAATTGAGCTACAGAACCCTATAAGCTACAATAACAACTGGTCTGGCAAGACATGCCCATGTACAAGTAGTGGCAAGAATATCATGGGCATAGCCAACCACTTTCTGATTGAATTTAAGTCCCACACTACAAGATGAAACTCATACCTGGTGCCATTGTCAGGCCAAGAACCTTTGGGAGAACCGACTTCTGTTATCCTGCTAAAAGGACATAGTATTAAACTGATTCCTAAAGACTTCGTGTTATACCCATAGATTAATGCGTCTTTCAACACTAATCAGAGAAGTTTCTATTTTCAGTAGATGGTGATTAACACAGAGGCCAACAAGTGGCCAAGGCACAGAGAATAAAAGACTACGGGATGCTCAGCCCCAACTGGGACATCTACATTGCATCCCTGTATTGCATCCCCCTCCTCCCAAAGCTCGGGGACCATTTCAGCAGAGGCAGCAGAAAGACTGTAAGAGCCATAGCTGGAGGATGAATACAGCAGGACAGCTACACAGATAAACTTAGAGCAGTTGTGAGCACATACACAAGCCCTGTGCAAGCGCAGGCTAGACCCCATCCCAGCAGAGAGCGGGGATGGCACTTTCATGTCCAGCCCTAACCAAGAAGCTATTGCACTGCATAGCTGCTGGTAGAGGGTGAGTCAGGTTTCTTTGAGAGTTTTACTGCTGGTGAGGCAGCCACACCCCAGCAGAAGGTCACTCGTCCAAGAATATATGGAAAGAACAAATTGAACTCAATAGGTGAAGAAACAAAAATAGAGAACACGAAGTTGATGTGTCTTGGACAATATGATCAAAATATAGGAGGTCCTCAAAGAATTAATAAAAATAGATAAAATATTTTAAAAATAAGTTTAGCATTTGAACCTATAATTATAATTAATAAAAGAAGTTAGAATAACAGGTTGAACCAGTTGTTGGTTCACACACAAAGTCCAATATCAACTTGTCCACATGGATGTGGCCTCTGTGTAGAGACCCTAATGATGGATGACATCATGGTAGGGACATGCCTGATCATATCTTGAGACAAAAGTCTGGAGACAAAGATTCGGTGGCAGAGCTCTCTTCTATAGCAATTCACAATGGGGAAACTAACTGCAGGGTTATCAGGATAGTTCAGTAGGTAAAGGCAGTTGCCGAACACATCTGGTGACCAGAGTTCAGCCCCTTAGGATTCACAGAAAAGGAGAAAAGAGGGCCAACTCCACAGAGTGTCCCCTGGCCTCCATGTGTGCTGTGTGGTAATACTCACCCTTTAAGAATGGTAATAACCAAATATTGAAACCATATCTAACTCATGTTCTGTGAGTATGACTTTAATCCCTTCTAAGGACACTCAGACTGCTGAGTAGGTACTGATTTTAGCAGCATCACACTGAAGACTGAGCCTCCAGCCCAGAAACTGGGAATTGGGGTGTTAGTGACACACTCAAACCATGGTGGAGGACATTGATTGACTTAGGTGGGAGGTCATGATGACTCAAACAAGGTAGAGGTGGTGTCAAATTGTCCCATAAAGGGCGTAGCTTAACATAGAGCTGACTGTTTTAACTGATGCATTATTAAGGGATGTGTGAGAAATTAATCAACGACGACCCCAGAAGTTTTGGGTCTGAGCAACTATTAAGGGTGAAGTCCCCACCCACTGCTAGGGAAGGATGTAAGTGGAGCGCTGCTGGGTGAGATGCCAGAGGTCAGCTCAGGACCCTTGCCTCTGAGATGATGAACGGTCCTGTAGACACCCCAGGCAGGGGACTGGATAGGTGAGCTAGAGTTTGAAAGTGAGCCTGTGCTAGAGGGGCAAGTATTAAAGTCACACACTCAGGTGCTGCGTGTGCAATCGGCTACAGGAATGATGGGAGAGGAAGAGGGGCAGACCTGATCCCTGGACTCACAGTGGCTCTTGAAGACCAAGGGCACCATACAGTGGTGTCACTGCTCAGGGCACAGGGATCTTTTCTAGTCCTGTAGGCAGTTTGGCAGCCAGCGACCTGGTGTTGGGCTCCTCTGATTCAGCAACATCATCCTGTCATCCAAACGTAGCCTTCATCTTTCAAACTTCAGCTCCAAGATTACAAGAGCCTAGGACCCCTTAGGGGAACTTCATTCTTGAAGAAGGTATTCCTGGGTGCTGGAACATTACTGAGGGAGAACTTTTGTAGGTTTCCCGAAGGAAGCAGTGGAGGACATAGCAGGGAATGAGACTCACCCTCCTTTCCTGAGTCTGTACTAGCTGTCTCACTGAACTCACTTCCCTCCCCAAAGCCCACTCACCTCCCACCACCATAACGTGTTCTTAAAGGTTTAGCTCATGTGTAACTTCTGTCTCTGGGCCTGTCTGTCACTCAGCCTTCCATTATCCTCCCTTCTCCAAAGCAGTAGAACTGGTCCACACACCTTGTCATCAGCAAGCAATTAAGGGAGGAAGAATTGAATTTGGCTCACCATTGAGGGGATTAGGGTCATTGTGGTGGGAAAGGCATGGGGATACACTCCATGACGGCTGGACCGCATGGTGGATCTCCACATGTGGCCACTAGACCAGGAAGCAGAAAACAGCACCAGAAGCGGGACCAGGCAGTAACCCTCAAGCCCCCTCCACTCCACTGTGACTCACCTCCTCCAGCCCATCTGCACCTCTTAAAGGGTCCACAAGGTTCCAAGACAGCGCCACCATCTATTCACCAGGTGAACAGACATGAGTTTGTGGGGAGCACTTCCGATTCAAGCTAGAACAGCACGAAAGGAAGGGAACTGATATTTATTGTCAACCTCAAATGCTAAGGTACTAGTTTCCCAGAGTGCTGCAAATATATATATATATATATATATATATATATATATATATATATATACATACATACATACATATCCACAAATTTAGTAACTGTGGCAATGTGAGTTTTCTCTCAGAGTTTTGAAAGTCAAAGGTCTAACTGAGTCAGCATGCTTTCGCTCCTCCTAGGAGCTCTCGGGCACAATTTGCTCCCCTGTCTTTTCCAGGTTCTAGAAGTTTCCCATGTGCCCTGGCTATGGCCTGTGGTTCCTCTGCTGTTTGATTTTCGGGTTGCACCCCATCTTCTGATTCTGGCACTCTGTCCTGTCACTCTCACGGCTGCACTGCACCCACCTGGCAATCGATCCGTGACCACATTAGCCACGTCCCTTTGCCATCTCAGTTGTCACAAGTTCGGGGACTGCGACTGTGGCTAACTGAAGGTTACGTGCTGTTCCTGGTGCTTCCTAAGTGATGTGTTTAGTCTTTTGAAGATCCTCTGACGTGGACATGTGAGTCGTGTTGTGGATGAAGAGACTAGGTGGCTCTAGTAAAGGATTCGGGCTGGGAAGCACGTGTGACATCCACTCTTCTGCCTTGCTGAAACCCTATTTGAATTTCGTGAGTCCACACAGCCCCATAGTTTAGGGTGAACAGGCAATCCTTGAATTATTAGTCAAGTTAGGAATTTTCCACTTTATGATAGTTTAAGAGCAGTGCTTATTCCGTGGAATTGAGTCTTTTGATCTTTTCTTGGACTAATGGTGTGCAGTGGGGCCTCCCCTTTGATGCTAGGCCACAGTAGCAAACCATGGCTTCCAGATGACTGTGCTATGGGCTGCAGCAGTCAGTTCTTGACTTTCTACTATGCTGCTGAGCTAGGCTGCTCAGCCGCACACTTGTGTTAGGAGCATTTTCACTAGGATGTTGTTGGCTACCATTGGGCTATTAGGACATCACTTCATCATAAATGGAGGGGTATCTTTGTCACATTCTACAACTGCTATAACAAGACGCTGCCAACTATGAGCTTAAGAAACAAAAATATCCCATCTTAGAGCTAAAGTCTAGAGCCAAAGTGTCCTAGCAGCGGCTTCTTCTAAAGACTGTGAAGGCAAGATTTATTCCATATCTTTCTGTATGGTTTATAGATGGCTGTTTCCCTGTATCTGTTTGGGTGGTGTTTTCTGGATGTGTGCTGATGTCAGTGCACACACACACACACACACACACACAAACACACTTTTTTCCCACTATATATTCCTGACTGCCCTCAAACCCATAATGTAGACCAGGCTGGCCTTAATTCACAGAGATCTCTACCTTCTGAGCACTGGAATTAGAGATATGAATCACCACACCCAGACCACATCTTGTTTTTAGAATGACACCATCCTTGGATATATATTTACCATTGAATTGATATAGGCCTGCCTCAAAATTCTGGGTTAAAGCAATCCTCCTGCCTGCCTCAGCTTCCTCCTTGGTTTTATGGTGGCTTTTCATACATGTGTGTCATTATAACCTTCTCTAGTTTATCCTCTTCCATCACTACCTTTCCCTGTCGGATGCGCATCTCTTCGGGGAAAAGCACCCACAAACAAACCCAAAAACGTTCTATAAGCTATTGAGACAGCTCGCAGCCTGGTGAAGCTGACACTCAGAGTGAACTGTTCCACTGAGTGCGAGACTCCACACATCGCTGGCGCTTTGTGATGGATGGTTGTTGAGTCGTCTTTTTCCACTTCCCAGCTCATTGCTTCTCTGTCTCATTTCTTTTCCAGGAGAGGAGTTTGCTACTTCGTAAATGGTATGACTTAATGATGCAAAATAAGGACGACCTTGCCAAGATCATTACAGCCGAGAGTGTGAGTTCAGCAGCTTGCTGCATGAGGAGGAGTCCTCGAGTGGCTAGGCCAGAGCCTGGGGAAGCGTCTGGCCTCCCTGACGATGTCCTGCAGCCTAAGAACACGTGGTCCTTTGATGACAAAGGGACTGGGTCATCATGGTGCTCAGAAAACACATTTGCTGAAACAAAATTTATGTGCTCTAGTGCATTTGTTGCTACTTTGCAAAAAATAGATTTGGGGGCTGGAGAAATGACTCAGCAATTGAGACCGTGCACTACTCTTGCAGAAGACCCAAGTTCAGTGCCCCAAGCTCGAATCACGCAGCTCACAACTGCCTATAATTCCAGCTCCAGGGAATCTAATGTCTCTGACCTCTATGGACACCTGCACTCGTGAGCACACACAGCCCACAGACACACAGAATTAAAAGTAACAAAAATAAATATTTAGGAAATAGGTTTATTTAGAGCTATATGAACAATGATTTCTTAATCACTCCAGTTTTTATTTTTTAAGATTTATGCTATTATTAATTCATGTATATGTACATATGTACATATGTGAGTGCAGATGAGACCGGAATAGGGCTTTAAATTTCCTAGAACTCGAGTTACAGATGGTTGTGAGCCACCATATGAGTGCTAGGAATCAAACCCAGGTCCCCTGGAACAGTAGTAGCCAGTACGCTTAGCCTCTGAGCCATTTTTTATATATAATATTTTTTATTTATTGATAATTTCATACATGTATACAATATATTTGTATTCTCTCAGTTTCCCTCTTCCCCCACTCCAACTCCCCTTTGACCCCTTCAGCGTGTCCCCTCCCAATTCCATGTCCTCTTAATTTTACTTTTGCTAACCTTGGTTCAGCTAGTACTAGTCATGGGTGTGAGGCCATGCCCTGGGGTATGGGCAACCTACGAGTGGCCAGCCCTTCAGATAAACTACAGGAGGCTGTCATCCCTTAGATAAAAATTACTCCCCCCCCCCGCAACCAGCCATCAACTACTTATATCTCCTCAGCTAGCGTTCGGGGCTTCTGGATCCGGTGTTGGAATGTCGAGTGGCTTAATCTTGTGTCATTAACTTCGGCTGCTGTAACCCAGTTATTTTCTTCTATTAGCCCGTTTTTGTTTTTCTCGTTATTTTTAAGTTTGTAAATTGCACCATTAGTTTGTTCACAGAATAAGAGATTTCACACCATGACTTAATGTTTGGAAGCCTTAGACTATGTGGTGCTCCGTGTCCGCCCCTACTGTGAGCATATGCCCATGGCTGTTCTTACCGCACCGTTCCAAGCCTAAGACTGCACCAAAGGGAATCATTTCCCAGCAGCCTCTGAGCTTTGATATGGGAAACTTTTCCTCTTTTTGCATCTTTGAATAACTTAGAAAAACAGAGCTGTGCTTTTCTCTTTTCTTTTTTAGAAGGCAATGCACATGACCTTTTCTGGTTTGATTTAGGGAAAGCCATTGAAAGAGGCCCAGGGAGAAATTCTGTATTCTGCCAGTTTCCTGGAATGGTTCTCAGAGGAAGCCCGTCGTGTTTATGGGGACATCATCTACACCTCTGCCAAGGATAAACGGGCACTGGTCCTCAAGCAGCCCATTGGTGTGGCCGCAATCATCACTCCGGTATGTAGCGAGACCAGCACAATCCAGGGTGGGAGCCTGGGTAGAGCGGAGGGAAGCAGCATCCTCTTCCTGGTGGACAGGTGTGGCCATCTGGTTAGCTTTGCCACCTGTCCTTGGTTTCCTGATTCCTTTCCTGGATATAGAGCGTGTTTCCACATTCTCTGTGACAGTGCCGGATGTAGTGGCCTAAGTGGCCGGGCATGTTTTCTGATGCCTTCAAAAACAGGGTGACCTGCGGAGGCTTTTCTGACTTGGCATAAAGACTACATCCTGGTATTACCAAGCTCCTCTGAAAAGACTTTTGAAATTGTATCATTTTTAATGGACTTCAAAGGGGACATTTTCTCTTTTTTTGTACCATTATTAAATATGTTTACCTTGTGATTATTAGCAATAGTGAAACATTTGTGCTTGGGCAATCACAGGGTCAGGTTGTAGAGGTCTGTGAATTAAGCTGCTGCCTCTGCCCAGGTGGGTTTGCAGTACACTGCTGGGCACCAGGTTCCTCTCATCAGCCCTTCCTGGAGGGGCTTGGTGCCAACTTCTCTCCAGGGTTTGCCAGCTAGTTTCAAGGCTGCTGGCCTCTCCTGTTCAGAACAGTTTTAGATAGAGTCCTCCTTGCTTTCTGGACTGATAAAGCCTGCCTTGAAGTTCACTATTGCTGGTCAGGTGAGCACATTGCTGCCTCAGTTTCCCCAAATATGTAAATGGGAATAATAATAACAATGAGCTCATTGAAGTATCAGAAGGATTTAGGTCACTGGCATTTCAAAGGGCTTACAACAATACCTGAGACAGAATACACACTACTTGAGAGTTTGTTAAAAATAAGTTTCTGCAGAGCTGGAGAGATGGCTCAGCGGTTAGGAGCACTGGCTTCTCTTCCAGAAGATATGTTTCCTTCCCAGCGCCCATACCAGATAGCTCACAACTACCTGTAATTCCAGCTCCAGAGGATCCTGTGCCTTTTTCTGGCTTCCTTAGACATGTACACACATATACATGCATACGCATAAATAAGTGAAATTATTAAAGGTCCATAGATAGATCTATTCCCTATAAATATGTGTGTGGAAGGAAGTAAGTCATCAGCCATTTTTGAAGTCACATCATGAATACTTAAAGAGCCTCAGACCAAATCTAGCTCAGCTCCTGTATTTATAAATAAAGTTGTATTCGTGCACATGGGATCCAATTTTTATGAGCAACTGCAGAGATGCAAAGTTATGACAGAAACTATACATCCTACAAAATATGGCCACACATTGGTCTAGATAGTTTTGTACTGTATCAAACTCCCAGACTGTGTCTGGCTTCTGTGAACTTTGGCCTCCCTGAGTCCCTCCAACTGTCCAGGGTCAGGTGTTCTGAGAGCCCGCCTGCCCGCACAGCAGCAAACAGGTTTGCCAGTCAGTTGTGCAATGGAATCATGGCTGCCTCTGGCGTGCCTCGTATTGAATCCTGGGGCAGTCTCACATCCTCCCTTTGTTCTTCCAGTGGAATTTTCCTAGTGCCATGATCACCCGGAAAGTGGGGGCCGCCCTGGCAGCTGGCTGCACTGTGGTGGTGAAACCTGCCGAAGACACGCCCTACTCTGCCCTGGCCTTGGCGCAGGTGAGTGTCCCTCTGTGCAGCACCAACCGAGGCCCCAGCCCCGTGCTTGCTTCTCAGGGACAGGAAGAAGCCTGTTGGGCATTTCCTCCTTTGCCTGTGTCTCCTGCTGCGCAGAGAGCGTCTGTCTTGATCCACTATCAGCTGCTCAACAGCTCATGCTGCTTTCTTTAGTAGAAAAGGGGAAAGGAGGGGAGATTGTCGGCTTCCTGTCGGTCAGGTCTCGATACCCTAAAGGTGACGTTGATACATCATCATTTTCCATTGCGCTTAAAATGTGGGTGTTTCTCACATTTAGGGGCTTTCTTTTGCTTTTTAATTTTTTTTAAATTTCATTTTATTTATTTATTTTTATTTATTTTGGGGCCTTGGGGGGTTGTTTTTGTTTTGAGGCAGGGTTTCTGGAACTTACTCTGTTGAGCAGCCTAGCCTTGCACTCAGAGATTCACCTGCCTCTGCTGGATGAAAGGCATGTACCACCACCACCACCCAGCTTTCTCTCTCTGTCTTTCTCTCTCTCTCTCTCATCTCTCTCTTTAAAATTTTTTTGTGTTTTTGCTGTTTTTAAATTTTATTTTTATTTGTGTATATGTTTGTGTTCTGTGTGAGTGTATGCCATGTTCATACAGTGCCTGCAGAGGCCAGAAGAGGGTGTTGGCATCCCTGGAGCTGGGGCTACAGGTGCTTGTGAGCCCCCTGTTGTGGGTGCTAAGAACCCAATCCAGATCCTCAGGGGAAGCAGCCTGTGCTCTGAGCCACTGAGCCATCTCTCCAGCACCAAGCTTCCTTATTCATTACTCCTGGTCCTAGTTCAGTCTGTATTAAGTCAAATCTTTTTATTTTTCTGCCTAAGGTGGCTTCACATGTCACTTGGAGTGAAATACAGAACAGCTGCAGGGGTCTCTGCCACCCCCCAAACTTGGCTTCACTTGAGTGCCCCTCATTCTTCTGTTTAAGTCCCCCTGGCTCCTGCTACTCCTCATATCCTGCCAGCCTCACCCTCAACTGAGTTATCGAACAAACTTTTTCTTCCGGAACACTCTTCCCCAGATACTCCCATGACACTCGCTTCTTCATGGATTTTTTTAAAATGCTCTATTATGCATTATTACTGTGTATACATACATGATGAGGGGGCAGACACACATGCTACAGCACTCATGTGGGGGTCAGAGGACAGCTCTGTGGGGTGCATCCTCTCCTTCCACCTTTTTGTGGGCTCCGACTGAGGTCTCCAGGCTTCACAGCAGCACTTTCCCCTCTGAGCACCATGCCAGCCCGCTTCATGTCTTTCTGCTCCACACTTACAGAAATGGGGAAAGAATCAGCCTCCCCTGCTGTTAATGAAGGAGTGAAGGGACATGCCACCCGAAAGGGATCCCTTTAGCGTGACAGTTACTTTAAGGTGCAAAAATTGTTCTTTCACGAAGAGCCATCCAGCCTGACTTTTGTACATATAACAAGCCAGAAAGGTGCTGTTTGGAGGGAGCACTTCACCCTGGGAAACCTCAGGGTCGCAGGAGACTAGAGCATGAGACTGTAGCCAGCCAGAGTAGTCAGACAGTGAAATAAATGTCTGCGTTTTGGTGGCCCTCCAGCCCCAGCTGTCTCTCTATAGCATTCCTAAAGCACACTGTCCTACCCAGAGATCCACACTGCACTCCCTCACACATCTACTGTTCCTTGTCTGAAGAGCATGCGCGCACCTGACTGCCGTAACTTTTTATTTTTGTTTGTTTAAATTTTTTGATTTAACATGCAATGATATTGGCCTCATGGGTATTGCTTTTATGAGACTAGGAAGGTTAAAAACCTGGGAAGTTACTCCAGTAATCTCAGCACTGGTGAGGGTGAGGCAGGAGGATGACCACCGGTTTGAGGTCAATGAGGGCTACAAATAGAGACTCTGAATCAGAAACACAGCAGATTCAGGACATACTCCATCCAGGGTCCTGCCAAGGAAAGGCTCAGGTTCCCAGGTCAGGTGGTTGGGGTCTGGGGGGTCTCTTCATCCCCCCCTCACCCCCACCCTCATCTCTGCTGAGTTCCTCTTGTCTATGCTTCCCTTTCTTCAACTCTGCCCACAAGGAACTAGTGAGCAGTTTTGCCCCCTGATCTGCTCTGGTGTTCTTTCTAAACACCCTTTCCACATTCTACCCTGAAGTCTACAGTCAGTCAAAGAGTTCCTTAAACTTAGTCTCCGAAACTTCATGAAAAACCCAGGTCTGTTGGTGGACTGAACAGGAGGTGGCGCTAAAACTCTTACCTAAGATGTTGTATTTAGGGATACCTAATCGAGATACTTAGTTTATATGTGTATATTTATTTAGGAGGTTAGAAGTGTAGCTTAGTGTAGAGTCGTGCTTAGTAGGATGAGACTGTGGGTTTATTCCTTAGTATATGAATGTTTGTGTGTGTGTAGGTGTGTATATATATACATACATGCATATGTGGAGCTGAAATAAGGTTTTATTGGTTCTGATATTAATATATATTAATCATATTACATTTATTTTTCTCTCTCTCTGTGGTGTGTGTGTGTGTGTGTGTGTGTGTGTGTGTATACACCCGAGTATGTGTGGAAGTCTATATCCAAATCAGAAAAGGCATTGGATACCCTGGAGCTGGAGAATGATAAGCTGTGTGGTTGGCACTAAACTCAGGTTCTCTGGAAGAGCTGTACATGCTTATAATCACTGATCTGTCTCTCTGGTCCATATGTATATATTGGGAGCATAGGATCTCCTATAGCTCAGGCTGGCCTTGAACTCACTATGTAACTGAGAATGACCTTGAGTTTGTGATCCTCTTGCCTCTACCTCCCAAGAGTAGGGGTTATAGACATGACCACCATGTCTGGTTCTCCTTGGTATATTTTTATTCTATTCAAAGGCAAGCTTATATTTTACAGTATGTTCTGGACTAACCCATGTCTATTTCTGATTTTATTTGTTTTGCTTTCCAGTTCAATCCATGTTATAGTGTGTTTGCTATTTCTCTTTAAAGCTTGCAAACCAGGCAGGAATTCCTCCAGGGCTCTATAATGTCCTTCCCTGCTCTAGAACCAAGGCCAAGGAAGTGGGAGAGGCGCTATGTACCGATCCGCTAGTGTCCAAAATTTCCTTTACTGGCTCAACAGCAACAGGAAAGGTATGTGATGTCAGAGTCAAGCAAGAGTTGTTGTACTGCTTTCTATATATAGAGTATGAAATTTCTATTTATGTTTTGGTTTTGTTTTTAAAAAGTTTAGCAGCCTTAGTTAGTTTTCTGTTGTTACAAAATACATGAGAAAGATAACTTAAAAGAGGAGGGATGATTTGTGGGATTTTTGGAGGTTTCAGGCCATGGTCAGTTGGCTCCGTTGCTCTTAACCCTACAATGAGGCAGAAGCACCATGGCAGGAGGCATTGATGGAGAAGAGCTGCTCACCTTATGATGACCAGGAAGCAAAGAGAGAGGAAAAGTCCAGGAGCAGATACAGCCTCCAAGCACATTTGCCCATGACCTCATTCCTGAGCTCGACCCAGCCCCTAGGACTAGCGCACTCAGCTGTGAGCTCCTCCTATCTAATCAGCTATCAATGGGATCATCAGCTGGTGACCAGGTTTTAGACATCAGGGAGAAAGGTACTTTCTAGGCAAACAGTAACACCCTGAAAGTTGATCTGGATGCTCACAGTGTTCTCCCACTGCACCCCTGCAGGTCCTGCTGCACCATGCAGCAAATTCTGTGAAACGTGTCTCCATGGAGCTGGGCGGCCTTGCCCCATTCATTGTCTTCGACAGTGCCAACGTGGACCAGGCTGTCGCGGGAGCAATGGCATCTAAGTTTAGGAATGCTGGGCAGGTGAGTCATGCAGAATGTTTCAGGGCTGGGATTAGGGTGTGTGTTTTACGAAGACCCTAGCACCACCATGGCCTTGCCTCTCTCCCAGTTCCTTAGTTAATTCATGCACTCGTTCTGTGAGCAAACGTTTAATGAGTAGTCTCTCTCAGGCACTAGTTAGGCTTCGATTGTCCAAAGAGAGGTAAGAGATAGTCTGTTGCTTCAGAGAGTTTCAAGAATTGCATATCTTTATTTATGTACATCTGTGTGATGTATATGTATGAATACACATGTGTGTAGATCCATGACCCTTCTGAGCATGTGCAGAAGCCAGAGGAGGATGCCTGGTACCCTACTTAGTTGTCTTGAGGGAATGGGGGAGCTTACGCATTCCTAGGAAATCCTGGATGTCAGATTTGACAGGCACCTTCAAGACTTCTGGTATAAACCCAGGAACTGAAAGCAAAAAGAATGAGTGACTTGGATCATCCTCAGAATCCCAGAGCTAGGAGCCAAGGGTCCCATTTCCATGCTGTTGCTCAAGCCATTGCCAGAAGCTGACTGCTTAAGACATACTCTTAGACAGCCAGCCATACTCTTAAACCAAAGTACAACCAACACGTCAAAGATCACTGGCTTTTGTTTTTTGAACAGACAGGAACTCCCTGTTTGGCCCAGCCTGGCACTGAGCTTGCTCTGTGCACAGACCATCTGGGAAACTCAACCCTACTAGAATTAAAAGGCTTGTGCTGCTATGTCCAGCCCAGTGAGCTGTTTAAATACTTTCCTGAGATAAATAGCCTCAAGCATTTATGTGTGGTGCAAACTATTCTGTACAGCTTCTCTTCCATTTTCCCTTTTCACATAACCTAAATAGGTTTCGTTGTTGTTTATTAGTTGTTATTTTACAGAATTAGAAATTTTTTAAAGTAAAAACAAAGAGTTTTACTACAAAGCAATGGTGTGAACTGTGTTAAACCAATAAAAACGCAAATAATACAGTTATACGTGTACTTATTTCTTCTAGGAAAACACAATAAGGAAAAACCAATTTATCAATGATAACTACATTTCCTATAGTATAGTTACATTTTATCATTTTAAAATATGAAGTCTACTTAGACAGACAATAAGCCAGAGTCTCAATAATTTAACCCAACATAGAAGATGGCCTTTAAAAAAAGAGATTTTATTTTTTTATTCACAAATATTCAGCTAATAAACTTTCTAAAGTTGCAAGCTTATGAGCTTCCAAAAAAGATTAATTTTTTGTTTTGTTTTATAAGTGTAAATGTTTACTTGCATGCATGTATGTATACTATGTGTGTGTCCAGTGTCTCCAGAGGCCAGAAGAAGATAGCTGAGCCCCTGGAACTGTTGTGAGCTTCCGTGTGGGTACCAGAAACTGAACCTAGGTCCTATCGAATACTCCTAACCTCTAAACCATCTTTCCAGATTCAGTTTTTTGTTTGTTTGTTTGTCTCTTTTGTTGTTTTTTGGCGTTGCTGGGAATAGAACCCATGGCCTGTGTATACCGGACAAGCAATCTACCACAAAAATTTATCCCCAGTCTTTTTTTATTACAATTATTTTTAATTATGTGTATAAATGTGTGTCCATGTGTGACCAGAAGAGGGCATCAGATCCTGTAGCCTTTGAATTACAGGCAGTTGAATTGGCCAACATGGGTGCTGGGAGGTCCTCCTACAAGAGCAGTAATAACTGCGGAGCCATCTTCCCAGCCCCAAAAGAAAGGTCTTGATATATTAATTTTTGAAATCACAGTTTCAGCAGAACACTGGGAAGGACTGAGCTGGAGGGTATGTGTTATTGTTTGACCCCATTCCTTCTAGCCTGTGCTTGCTGCTGCTGCATCCCTGTCCATCAGGAACGTTACGACCTTTTATCCCATCTGCTTTCTAATAGTGTTGTGAATGGCTCGTTTTCTGGTTATCTGGGTTTGTGTGGTAGCTATGGGAAGACCTGGACAGGTATGTTCACTCGGTGCATGTATTCCCTACCTGGGGACGACATAGAAGACTAGACTCATGAGAACCATTCGGGAAGGATTATCTTATGTTTCTTGGTCAGTCGATTCTGAAAAACTAACTGTGGGTTTGTTTTGTCTTCTGTCTAGACTTGTGTTTGCGCAAACAGATTCTTGGTACAACGGGGTATCTACGATTCCTTTGTAAAGAAGTTTGCAGAAGCAATGCAGAAAAGCCTGCGTGTGGGTAACGGATTCGAGGAAGGAATAACTCAGGGCCCATTAATTAATGAGAAAGCAGTAGAAAAGGTGAGTTGGTCTTACTACCTGCTTTAAGGAAATTTTGTGTTGTCAATATCGAAAAATGTTCAGTATCAAAAGTTAAAGGTTCCAGGACAGGCTCCAAAGCCACAGAGAAACCCTGTCTCGAAAAACCAAAAAAAAAAAAAAAAAAAAGTTAAAGGCATTTTCATAAGGTCCCCAGCAAGGCTGTTTTGGAAAAAATGGGGAAAATGTAAAAAGATTTAAAAAAAAAAAATTCCCACCACTACCAATGTGGAGGATTGGATGGTGGTGTCTGGACATGCACTTCCCGCCTCCACCTGACAACTGACATCGGGCCCATTACGCCTTCTGCCCTCCCTAAGTTTTCTGTCATAGAAAGTTTTTCCCCTGATGTCCTTCCAGAAGAATTCTAATGAAGGCACCCAGAAGAGGCACAGAGAGTCCCAGGCGTTCCGCTAAGTGATGACAGAGGGAAGTCACTTTTAGGAAGGAACATCACAGTTTGGGTGACTGGCAGGGTGAGGTTTCTCTTTGTTTACACTAGAGTTAGTTTGGCTTTAGCTTCATTTTTATTGTGTTTATTGGCTCAGTGTGTGTCTGAGCGTGAGTATGGGGGAGCAGGGCACATGGAGGCCACAGCACAGCTATAGATGTCAAAGGACAAATTGCTAGAGTCCTTCTCTCTTCTACCGTGTGAGCCCAGGGACAGAACTCGGGTTCTCGGAATCGGCAGGGAGCACATTTACCTGCTGAGCCACCTTGCAGCCCTGGTTTTAGCTATTTTAGTTTGTTTAAGTTGTCATTAAAATTAAGGGTTTTATCTTGGTGTTTTCATACGTATATTTCATTATACTTCATTCTCACCCCCTCCCTGACTCCCCTCCTCCCAGCTCCCTTCTTATTCATTCCTTTCTCCCAAGTAGTCCCCACTCTGCTTTTATATCACATATGCTCCATGTTTTGTTCTACTGTTTTTTTTTTAAAAATCTTTCTAAGAGCCAGAAAGTGAAGGAGCCAGAGGGGTGGCTTAGAGGTCAAGAGCTCTCACCACTTTTGCGAGCTCACAGGCAGTTGCTACTCAACATAGGTGCTAGGAACCAAACCGAGCCTTCTGAAAGAGCAGCAAGTGCTCTTAACCACTGAGCTATCTCTACAGATTCTCAGTAATATCTTTTGATTATAGGCTTTCTCTTAGGTGTGATTTGACCTTGAGTTGTTCTGTTCATCCTTGCCTTTGGAGTGATAGACTATACCATATCTAGCCTGTACACACAGCGTATAGACTAGGTATGCAGTGTGCTAGACCATCTGGGTTTGTATCAGAACACTGTATGATCTTTGTTCAATAGTGAAATTAGCTAAGGGAACATTTCTTAGACAGAACATCTGTCGTAGGTAAGCAATGCCTTTGTTTTGGCAATGTATCTAAACATCCCTTCAACTGAGATAAAAGTGGACAAGCGAACCTAAGGAAGTACAACTAGCCCAGCTTGCAGCAAAGGCAAAGCTAATATATATATATATAAACTATATATAATACATATATATAGTTTTTGCTGTTTAACATTTGAAGAGATTGTACAGTGTAGAAAATGACTCATGTGGCCTGACCTAGTGCCCTTCTCGTCTCACAGGTAGAGAAGCATGTGAATGACGCGGTTACCAAAGGGGCCACCGTTGTGACAGGAGGGAAGCGACACCAAAGCGGGGGAAATTTCTTCGAGCCCACCTTGCTCAGCAATGTCACCAGGGACATGCTCTGCATCACTGAAGAGACCTTTGGGCCGCTGGCGCCAGTTCTCAAGTACGGTCCTCCATAGTGGAAGGGAGGAGGAGACTGGGAAGGGGGAGCCAATTCCTGCGCTGCAGGGTGGGGTGGGAGGACCGAGCTGCGACGTCGGAGCTGCGCTCTATCTGTTGAAGAGCACAGTTGAGTTTATGACATTTTTGTTTTGATTTTTGTGGTTGTGGGTCAGCCCTGGGTGCTGTTTCTTGGGAGCTATCCACCTTAGATATTTAGATAGGGTCCCTCACTGGAACCTGGGGCTCCCCAGTTAGAGCAGACTGGTTAGCTAGCAATTCCGGGGATCCTTCTGTGTCTGTCTCCCCAAACCTGGGATTACAAGCACTGGCCACAACTGGGTTCTGGGGGGTCAAACTCAGCACTTCACCAACAGAGCCAGATACCTCCCAAGTCCCTAGTCCCAGTTTTGGTGTTTGAGTTTTGTCTTTGTAACCCAGGCTTGCTTTAGGCTCTCAACCTTCTTGCCTTAGCCTCCTGAGTGTTGAGATAATAGGTGTACACCATACCCAATTTCAACCACAAAATTCATCAGACTCCTTAACTCTGGCAGGTTTGACAAAGAAGAAGAGGCCGTTGCCATCGCAAATGCAGCTGATGTTGGATTAGCAGGTGGGTGTCTGTCTCCAGCCACCACAGTCATTTCAAGTAATAGCCAGGTTCTGCCTTTTAAGCATTACTCTCGAGTTTGTGTGTGTGTGTGTGTGTGTGTGTGTGTGTGTGTGTTCTTCTGTTGTTGAGACAAGGTCTGGCTATGTAACCCTGGGTTGCCTGGACTTTATATAGACCAGATTGACTTTGAACAGAAATCTACCTGCTTCTGTCTCAGAGTGCTGGGATTAAAGGCATTCACCACCTTGCATAGTAAAGTTACACAATGTGTATGCTTTGTTTCTTTACAAGTGGCAAGTGTGGCCTTGTGCCAGCACCTTTCTTTCTCCTGTGTCTCATGACACACATGTAGAGCATTCTGGCTAGAGCTAAGAGTGGGAGACAATAGGGAGGGTGCAGCTTGTTCTTGGTGGAAAGTCCCATGTAGTTAGTTTCCCAGAGGCATAACGAACGAACGCTCAGTGCTTTTTCTCACATTTGCCTGGCCTGAAGAAGCCTAATCAGCAGTCATGCACAGTATCTAGAGATGAGAAGTGTGTGTGTGTGTGTGTGTGTGTGTGTGTGTGTGTGTGTGTGTGTGTGTGTGTGATCACTAGGTAGCTGCTGTTCTGGCAGTTTGGAGATGATACTGAGAAAATATACATGTTAGCCCTGGGTACAAATACAGAACTGTGGGGTACAGAGCTATAATATATAATCTTCTGGCCTATTGGCTAAAATCAAGTGTAGAGACACAAATAAGGCACAGCTGTAGCCCTCTAGAGACTCTCGTGGGTATAATGCAAGCTGTTTAGAAGGAGAGGACAAGCATGCTAGGGAGCTGAATATGTGCTATCGCATAATTGTCCTAATGCTGGAGCAACGTGTAGCCCATGGCTCCCGCAACTTCAAGATCAACACTCAACACTTCCTTCTTTTTTCAGTGGAGTGATGTGCAGGAAGTCATGCCTTATCCTAAGTGATAAGTAAGATGTTGACTTTGCAGAGATTAAGGACGTTGAGGCAGAGGAGCCCAAGCAAGTTCAGGTGTAGCCTGATAATGAGCAATATGACCCTGAACTAGACGGATGAGTTTGGAGACAAGAGTCGGGAGTAAGCTGACGGTGCTAACTGAAGCCACTCTAGGGGGCAGGGTTGACTGTCCACTAAGAAACGTGTCTCTTTTATAGACAGCTAGGACTGACCTCAAGGTCTGAACAGACATGTTGTCCAGATATCTAGAGGAGGATGGGTTGAAGGGCAGGAACCAAGAGCACAGAAGTTCCTGGTTACAAAGTCCTGGTGGGAATGGGGAGAACCCAAGCAAGAGAGAAACAGAAGCTCAACATGGTGCCCAAGGTTCTTAGGATGAAAATGTGGACAAAACCAGCCTGAGGCTTTATTTGCAAGCAGAAGAACCCGGGCGAATGAGACCGGGCATCCTCAAAGGCAAGCACATGCGACCTTCACAAGAATTCTTCATGCTATATGTGCTCTTGTTCTTCTGCTAGGGTACTTTTACTCTCAAGACCCAGCCCAGATCTGGAGAGTGGCGGAGCAGCTGGAGGTGGGCATGGTCGGTGTGAATGAAGGACTGATCTCTTCAGTGGAGTGTCCCTTCGGTGGGGTGAAGCAGTCTGGCCTTGGGCGAGAAGGGTCCAAGTACGGCATTGACGAGTATCTAGAGGTCAAGTATGTGTGTTATGGAGGCTTATAGGGCTCTTCACTTCTCCAGAAATAATAAAACCACCTAGATCTGTAGGGACCTGCCATCCGCTTTTTTAAAATAAGCAAGTAGGTTATCAGAGTTATGAATTTTAAAAAATTCAGCCAGTCCTCATTATCCTAGATGTAAATTCTAATCCTGCCCATATATAACTAGGGACCAATGAATGCCATATACCTGTGCTGTGGGCTCCAGCACAATCCCACTGCCTCGGGACAAGGTACAGTGTGAGTGCTCACGTGTCCCTGCCCCTCACAAAGTGTAGTCACTGTGTGGGCAGTGGCTCCGCCGTCCCCAGGCAACTGCCCAGCTTGGGCCCAGAAGACTGGGAAGAAAATGCTGGGGTGATAGACATTTGGACAGAGGGTGGTTCACATCTGGGCCTCGGCATCTGTCAGCTTGGTAATGAACAGCTTGCCTGATCAGAGGGGTGTGACAAAGGCTTTGATTGCCTAAGACTTCTTTCTAAATGGCACAGGATCGTCTGTACTATATGGAATGAGGGGGTGTTTCTCTTTGTTTCTGGGCAGCTTTTCTTGTTTTTTTTTCTTTTGTGAGATAGGGTTTCTCTGTGTAGCCCTGGCTATCCTGAAACTTGCTCTGTAGACCAAGCTAAGCTGGCCCTGAACTCAGAGATCCACCTGCCTCTGCTTCCTGAGTGCTGAGATTTAAGGCATTAATCACCACCCCCCAGCTCTGGGCTGTTTTATTTTTGTTTTTGTTTTTAGTTGCTGGGAGCAGGATTTGTTTGGTTTTGTTCCGTTTTGGTTCATCTTCATTTGGTTTGGTTTGATGAGACAGGGTCTTGCTAAGTAGCTTAGGCTGGTTTCACACTCAAAATTCTCCTGTTTCAGCCTCCCAAGTGCTGGGGTTACAGACTTGCCTATCACCCCTGGGTAAATGGAAGTCTCCATTGCCCTAAACTTACAGCTTATGCTTCATTTTATTTCTCTTAGAAAATCAAACCGAGCTGGGGGCAAAAATCATCAGAGGTGGTTTGGTAGGATGAAAATCATGGCTTTTGTTTCTTTTCCAGTTTCTTTTTATATATTCAGATGGATTGGGGTGTTGAATCAATGGCCTCATGCATGCCAGCACTGAACTGCCCCCAGTGGGGTTTTTTGTTTTTGTTTTGTTTTCATTTTAATATTTGAGACAGGGTCTTGGTTTGTTGCACAGGCTGGCCTTGAGCTTTTTATTGAACTGCCTCAGTTTCCTGACAGGCCTGCACTGTGCAGTTCTGCCTGGGCGTGCTGTGTAGGACACCATGCTCGGCTTAAAGGGCATTGTGAGCCTGAAAACGCAGTTTAAGCACAGGAATCCTTTTGATTATGAGCAGCACCACCCACCTTGAGCTCGGGTGGTGGCTTTGTCGAGGGAGGAAACCAGTTGCCCACCTGAAGGCCTGCCTACATCTGAGCCAGGTTTTCTGTACCTGGGTGCAGCTGCTGCTAAGCTTCCGGAAGAGCAAAGCGCTTTCATCACTGTGAAAAAACGATGCCCACAATTGCCAGTCCCCTGTGGAAGGGAGCTGAAGCCATGAGCCCCAGGCACCGTTGCCCTAGCGCGCACACACACACACACACACACACGGACCTGCAAGATAGCTTAGTGGGTAAAGGCTTTGCTAGACAAGCACGGTGACCTACCTGAGTTCCATCTCTGAAGCCTGTGTACAGATGGGAAGAGAGAACCAGCTCTACACAGTTGTCCTCTGACCTCAACAAGTACATCAGAGGCACACACACACACAAATTCACACACACACACACACACACACACACACACCAAACACACACCAAAACTCCCTGTAACTGGGGTTGGTCTCACTTTGAAACAATTTAAAGGAGAAAAAGTTTAGGTTCTTGTAGATATCCATCTAAAACCTGTTTATTTCCAATAGGCAGTAATGGAGCTCCCTGTTCCTTGCCCCTCCCTGTGCAGAGAGTCCACTCACAGTCTGTGGATGCTCTGAGACGCTAATGTGGATGATAGCAGAGCTAGCTGCAGTGATTCCTAAACACCACCAAGTCCCAAGCCACTGGGAGCTTCAGATAAGGAATTCGTGGTTTTAAAGGTCCCCGTGCGCAAGAAGTAGAAATCTGCCTCTTAGGGACCCCACACAACTGGCAAGAGTCACACAGCTTAGCATGTTCAGTCTGTTTCTGTCCTCTTCCTGTGTAGAGTGTAGTTGGTTTCTAGCGCATCTCCTAACTAAATTTTTTTAATGGATGTGGGTATTTTGCCTGCATTGGATGTCTGTGTACATGCATGCTGGTGCCTCGGAGGTCAGATCACCTAGAACTGGAGTTACAGATGGGTGTAAGCCACCATGTGGGTGCTGGGAAGGGAACCCCGCTCCTCTGAAAGAACAGTCCTAACATTTCTAACTTCTTAAGACTTGTGTCCACTGTGTTTCAGTTAATCCAAGTGCTCGGCTGCTGTTTTGTAGACGAGGGACCCACATGCTGAGCTAGGAGCAGGGAGTCACTTCAAACACACTGTAAACACTGTCAGCCCGTGGGTTCTTGGGCTGTCTGGCAAATCTTTGTTTTTGTGCATATATGACTCACTGGGTATATCACTGGCACACATATTTGTTACAACAAATGTAATCAATTTTTGTAATTAAAATATTGGGAGTGGGTACTGGTGGTAAAGTATGTAACTAATCATCACCACTGAAAATAAGTGAATGAAAGAAAAATGGTTTGAGGTTGTGGGAAGACAGTATTTTGGGGAATATATTAAACAGGAGCTCTTGTTAGCTGCTGGGCTCAAATGATCCTCCTGCCTTAGTCTCTCAAAATAGCTGCGACTATAGGCATGTCACCAAGTCAGCTGTTTTTTTTTGTTTTTGTTTTTTAATTTTTAGTGGTTTCCATTGAGTTTGGGTTCATGTAGTCCAAGCTCTCCTTGAAACACTTGCCCCCTACTTCTTGTGCTGGAATTACACACACACATATATATACTACCCAGCTAAGAAGTGTTTTTGAATGAACCTTTGTCATTGTTCACTAAGATATATGATAGGTGGAATTTTGAAGATGTATCTATAGGCATGTAAGGACAAGTTGATGAAGTACAACCTGTGAGCCAAATCCTACCACCACCTGCTTTTGTGTAACTCGTAAGTTTAAAGTATTTTATATATTCAGATGGATTGGGGTGGGTTAGAGCTAGTTCATGGAATTCCAGTGTCTGTGGATGAACACAGCCACAGTGCCCTGTGCCTGAGTAGCTTTGCTGAGACAGTATGGCCTGCGGAACCGAAGGATTTACTGCAAAGCTGCTAAAACATTTACAACCCTCATCTCTACCAAGAGGGAGACACTGGCCTGTGTTTGTGAGACATTATTCCATTCTGTTGAACGCCTCCTGTGAAGAAGGCACATTTCCCAGGCATTTGTTACCAGTTCTTGGCAGTAATCATCAAATAACTCAAAGGACATTCGCCTGATAATCCTGTCCCCTTGAAAAACACTTCCTCCAGCTTGTAGGGCCTACTGAAAGTGCCAAAGTCCATCCGTGTCTTTATCCATTTGAGGGGCTTTTAAACACAACCCCATAGAAAGCGCTTGTTTCTCTTCTGTATGTTTGTTTTTTGGGACTTGGAGAAAATAAAGATCAGACGCACAATGTAAACAAGTCTATTTGGTGATGTCATAATCGTCATCATAATGGGTCCCTTGAGCTTGCCTCTCTGGAGGCTGGGTCCCAGTGTTTTAATTACCCATATGCAGCTATTTAAAAACAGAATTTTACTTGAATAATACTTAATACTGTGATTGTTTTATGCCATTCTTTGTGAGAAAAATCTTAGGAATTGATGAGAAATATTTTGCTCTGTAAACATGTATACGATGACTCATTTTTCTAGTGTTTGACATTGGTCAACAGAGTTGAATCTCATTAATAAATGTTGAACTAACTGGACTTTTATCTCTGTGTTGGAGTGGCTGTGTTGTTTTTGCTTTTTTTCTACACCAGATCATTGTTGCGGAACTTTTAATCATTTGAGTTTAACTGGGTAGTGTTAGACCAGTGGAGATGTAACTTGTACTTCCTCTAACCAGGCCACAATCCGCCACGCCAGAGAAGCTAGGAACAAGGACGGCCCTGAGAGGGACCGGCCTGGATCCCCTAGGAAAAGTAGATAAGATCTCCTGGGTAAACTGGGGAGGGGGCAGTAATGGAGTGAGAACAAGAGAGAACAGGAAGGTCCAGTTAGGGGAGGGACAGAGAGGGAGAGCAATGGAAAAGACATCTTGACTGAGCTCCCGGTGTCCAGTCAAAGAGAGGGAGGAGGGATTAATAGGAGCAAGAGGTGGGGGCAAGATCATGATGGGGAAACCCAGAGACAGCTGGCCTGTGCTAGTAGGAGCTCATGGACTCTGGACTGACAACTAGGGAGCCCTCTGAATGTGGGTGACAGTTGTGTGACTTGGGCCGTTTGTGGAATCCCTGACAGTGGGATTTATCCCTGGTACATGAACTGGCATTTTGGAGCCATTGGAGCCCATTCACTATGGTGGGATACCTTGCTTAGGCTTGATGCAGTGGGGAGGGTCTTGGTCCTGCCCCAACTTGATATATGCCAGGCTCAGTTGACTCCCCATGGTGTCATGGGAGGCCTTACCCTGAAGAGTGGATGGGTGGTGGGGGAGCAGGGGAAGTGGGAGGAGGGGAGGGAGCGGGAACTGTGGTTGGTGTGTAAAATGAATTATCAAAAGAGAAATAAAGAAAGACTACTAAAGAACAAAACGAATTTGTACTTCCTCACCAACAAGCCCTAGATCAATGAGTACCTAGTGCTGGGACTAGGACCTTAGCAACACTAAGTGTTCGAAACAATGTCTCTGCTTGTGCTGTTGCCTAAGGGCAGCTCCAGTCCTCAATCCCTTCTCCACACTCTGTTAGCCACTTTTCCAGTCTTTTATTTTACAGAGAAAGCACGAAAAAGGCATTTTCTGAGTCCCTGGTATCCAGGTACGATCCTCGAATATGAACACTTGTCTGAGTGCATTTTCCGTTGGTAATAACACAATCCCACAGCTTGTGTACTTGTTTTGTTTTGGCTCACGGCTCTGGTACAAGGTCAAAGCATTTGGCAATGGCCTTGCTAGCAGAGTCCCTAGGTAGAGTAGGGCCTTCCACGTAAAAAGCCTGATCAAACATAACCCATGGAGTTCGTGGGTGGTTGCATCAGTGAAGGCAAAGCCCTAGTCAGCTCTGGAAAGGTCCCATATGACCCCGCGTCTTAGGCCTACAGAAGGCCCTCTCCGTGTTTCCTCACTGGGCCCATGTGCCCCCTGGGAACCCTCTATGGGGCCTAGTCACCTAGTGATAACACTAAAATTGGATTAGGGCCCACCCTTACAGTCTCATTTTGAGTTACTCTTAAAAGGCTCATCTCTTCATACATTCTAGAATTTGGGGGTTAGGAGTTCAACGTATGAACTGTGGTCGCAGGGTCCCTGTGCCAGGGCAACCGTCTCCCCTCAAGTTGGGACTTGGAATGTTGACATTTCCCCTCTCCAAGCCCAACGCCTATTGAGTCCATTTAAGGAGCAACAGCAGCGGGAACTCCAGGCAGAGCCTTGATCAGGGTTGAACCAGAAAAGGGCAAGCTCCCAGGCCTCCTCCAGGAACAGCGTTCCCCTCAGATCCCAGCTGGACGTGATGAAGGCAGGAGGGCGGTACTGCTTCACAAATCATCAAGACAGAAAGGGTTGGCAGTGGACTTCCCACCTCAGTATCGGGCCTGCAGCTCACAGACCTGAAGTCTTCCCCTTCCCCGCAGAGTGCACAGGGAACGGCCCCTGAGTGAAAACTGGCAGAGGCACAGACAGCCCCCCCCACATCCGCTTTCTCCCCAGGGCTCAACAACGAAGAAGGACTTGAATAAACCCCAAGACGGCTCAGAGGGTCTCCTTCAACTCCTGGCTTGCGGATGAGTTAAGGAGAAAATAGTTTATGAGGATGAGGTTAGCCCCAAGGATGGAGGCCAAGCCAAATCCCAAGGAACTGGAGACGCAGCCAGACACTGGCATGTCCAAAACCAGGGGCAATTTCTTTCACAAGCCCGGAGGTCGCTTCAGTCATAGGAAAGCAGAAGGCAGGAGCTGAAAGCCTCTTCCTCTAAGAAAAAACGAAGTGTGTTCTGGGGCAAGGGAGGAAGCAGACCTAGAGAAAAGAGGGCGGGGACACACAGTTATACCTTTGAGAAACATTTTAAAAATCGTTTTCGTTTTTCATGAGGAAAAATGTGTTCACAAGCTTTCTGTCGCTGGCCACAATACCTGAGATAATGAATTTACAAAAAAGAAAGGGTCTAGTCTGACTCACCGGTCCAGTCCACCACTGTGAGCCGCTTAGGCTGAGCGCCAACCGCTCTGGGTAGAGGAAAACGGTTCGCAGGGCGGGTAGAAAAGCAGAGCAGAGCGAAGAAGGCACGCGCGCGCACACATGAGGTCACTTCCTTCCACTGGGACCCACCTCTTAAAGCTTCCCGTGCCTTCCGGCTGTAGTAGTAGGGTCTGGGGAATCAAGTCTTACCCGCGCTAACCGTCCAGGGACATTTTAGATCCCAACACTGGCCAAAGATCATTGTTGTTGAGCTGATGCATATTTGCTTCTTTTACTTAAAAAACTCTGAAAAATACAGAATTCTTGCAAGATGATGATGATCAAAGAGACTTCCATCGTAAGGAGTAGTAGTCTAGTCTCAGGACAGGACCACCACAGTTTACCCCAACAAAATTGCTAACGGACTGATTGATGTAAACACCATGGAGACAGCTTATTGAAGAAGGAAGTTTAAAAATTTAACCCAGCCGGGCGGTGGTGGCGCACGCCTTTAATCCCAGCACTCGGGAGGCAGAGGCAGGCGGATCTCTGTGAGTTCGAGGCCAGCCTGGTCTACAAGAGCTAGTTCCAGGACAGGCTCTAAAAAAGCTGCAGAGAAACCCTGTCTCGAAAAACAAAAAAAACAAAACAAAAAAAAAACAAATAAAAATTTAACCCATACAGCATAATTCTACAAAACTAGAAAATCCAAGGGCATCTGATGGTGAGATTTTAGGAAAGGCGTTGCCTATAAAGGGACACAGAATCTTTTAATCAACCTACTCTCTTGATTACGGAGATGGCCGTACCTAAAATCTATCCATCAAATTATATTTTGTGTATGCAGTTTATAGAAAGTGAATTATATCTCAATGTACTTTTTAAAATTTGGCTTTTCTCCAGTGCCATGAATTGAACTTAAGGTCCCACACACACTAGTAAGCCCTCTTCCTGAGCTGTAGTGTCAGTCCTAAATTACCCCAGTACTCCAGAGGCGGATCTCTATAAATTGCAGGCCAGCCAGGGCTACACTGTCTCTTATTTAAAAAAAAAAAAAAAAAAGCTGGAGCTGGAGCTAGAGAGATGGCTTAGAGGTTAAGAGCACTGGCTGCTTTTCCAGAAGTCCTGATTTCAATTCCCAGCAACCACATGGTGGCTCACAACCATCTATAATGAGACTTGGTGCCCTCTTCTGAAACTTAGGTGTACATGCAGCTAATAAATTTTTTTTTTAATGTAGTTGAGGACCATGCATGAATCTATTCATCTTGCCACCATAGTGGTCCTTTAATACTGAGAAAAACCTGCTGAGCTGAATGAAAATGGTCAATTCAAGCTGCCTGTCTGGCCTCAGGAAGGACTATTTGGTCTTCTGGGCTTCAAAAACTGTGTTTGTTTGTCTAATACAGGTCCAGATAATAAGTGTTATAATCTTCGTTCACTTGTTTTTGTTTGTTTGTGATGGGCTTTTTATGCAGCCTTAGCTGTCCTGAAACTTTCTCTGTAGATCAGACTGACCTTGAACTCACAGAGAACTGCCTGCCTTTGCCTCCTCAAAGGAGTACACCACTATAACTTTTAGTCTTTGCAGACAATTCCTATTACAGTTAAAACTTTTTGTAGGATAAGTACAGCCAGAGAATTCACACATAAATGAATGAATATGATCATGCTCCAAAAAAAACTGTTCATAGACACAAATTTGAACTTTATATATAAGGCATCTGATCAGTTTAATTTTTTTCAGCCATTTGAAACATAAAACCCAGGGCTGGAGATGTAACTGAGCAGTAGAATGTTGCCTAGTATGCACCTGACAAACTTCTGGGTTCCATCCCCAATACTAAGAAAGAAAAAGAAATAACAGTAGAAACATAAAACCCACCCTTTTTAGCACACTCAACACGAGAAAACAGGTGCTAGTTTTCTGAACAATCTCAGGAAAATCTCTCCACGTGGAAGCTTACGGAAAATATATTTCTTCTTCAGAGAAACACCAGAGAAAAGATGGACATTTCTCTTTAGATCAGCACTTGTATTTAATAGTATTACACAAGAATCAACACTTTGTCAGAACGTGTGGAAAATAATACATTGAAAAGAATCAAGATCAAGACTCAGAATCCATGGTAACTTGGTGACCACTTTCTTACTTCACTGAGTGTTTACTTGCTTGCTTGGGACAGGTCTGTAGCCCCGCCTGGCCTTGAATCCTGTCTGCAGCCCTGGATGGTGATTTGAACTCTTGATCTTCCTGCCCCTACTTTCCCAGTGCTAGAATCTCAGGTGACTGCTGCTGCCTGCTACCTTTCTTTAAGGTGTTTTAAATATGCTCAGTTGGGGGAATGCTGGGGTTGGACTTTTGTCTAAAACAGTCATTAGCTGTGCTTTCAGCCTCTGAGCCCTATAGATGTTCTCTCCCATACTCTAGAGCAGCGATTCTCAACCTGGGAGTCGACCCTTTCACAAGGGTTTCATAACAGTAGCAAAATTACAGTTCTGAAGTACCAACAGAACAATTTTATGGTAGAGGGTCACTACAACATGAGGAACTGTATAAAGGGTGGCAGCGTTAGGAGGGTTGAGACCACTGCTCTAGAGACTTGCACTTCTGTTTACTAACAGGGCTTAGAGCCTTCAGATCCCAAGATCTGTTTGTAGTTAGAAACAGCACAAAATGAACCCTGAGTGACCAAGCTACTCCCTCTTTTGTTCCCCAGGAAACAAGTGGGTCACAAGATGGAATCCATTTTCCAGTAGTCATTGTGATGTTTATTTCTGCTTTGCCATAGATTCAAGGTTCTTTTGTGATGGGTGGAGCAGAGATGCCAGGCTGAGATAGCCAAGGACAGAACTGGCACACACACACATGTCGCAAACCTAGAGGGAAGGCTAGCTCAGAGTTTGCTCCAGTGCGGAGACTAGGTCCATGAATTCCCACTTTCTCTTCTGCTTTCAGACACACTCCAAGGTTTCTTCTTTGCCCCAACAACAGAACTTCCAGGGGTCTGAAAGACTCACCAGGATCTGCCCCCCAACATTGAAGGCTGGACTTCTTCATGCATTACACAGCAGGTCTTGGCACTCCCAGATTCACTGCTGACTGTGACCCTGGAAAAAGCACTTATGCTCCATGGACCTTCAGTGAGCGTCTATGACATAGGCATGTCTCCTTTCAAGATGAATCATAAAGGTCGATTAATTATGAACGATGCATACATTATGTATATTTATGCATACATAAAGCAGTAGGTATTCACAGTTGTGCTCTGTTGGTCCAAGGTGGATCACATTCTCTATGCCAGAAATGTCCAGTTCCCTACAAAAGGTAGCATCACACTGGTCTGAGGATTGGGAAGATTCTGTTCATGAAACTAAATTGTAGCGTTTAAAAAAAATCACTTTTCCTCTAACAACATAGATAATACTGAACTAGAATCTATAGGCATAAACCAAGAAATTACTTTTAAAAGTACATTCCTACACATTTTAATTTGACCATTTCTCACTCTTGCTCATGGGTTTTGTTTTGTTTTGAGCTTTCTGTTACCTCTAGCTCAGAAATAGAAAATTCCAGAAATAAACAACTACTAAAATTTAAGTTGTGGTCCTAATTCTCCTACTTTTTTTTCTTCATTCTTTAACATAGGGGCTCATGTAGTCCAGACTGTCATCAAACTTACTGCATAGCCAAGGCTAGCATTGACTCCTGCTCCTCCTTGCTCTCCTTTCCCAGGTGCTGGGACTACAGTAGTGGGCACTTCTACTCAATGAATCCCAAGGCCATTGCCAAGGCTCCCAGTCCTAGGGCTCTGGGCAGCTGGACAACTGCCACAAGTCTGTCAACATCTCAACTAGCTCCAGCTCATTGCTCAGGTGCCACTTTGTGGGAGGATGTGCTTTCATTCCTTTTTGTGTAAAGAACTAAAATACGATTTAGTTCTTTAAATTTTAAATATGTTTTTAGGATTTTATTTCATGCGCATGAGTATTTTGCCTACATGCATGAACTCTGGACATTGTTGTTGCTAGTGGAGGCCAGAAGAGGGCACTGAGCTCCCTCCCCCCAAAACTGGAGTCATGGACAGTTGTATGCCATCATGTGAGTACTAGGGGCTAAACCATGGTCCTCTACCAGAGCAGCGAGTGATCTTAAATATAGCCATTTCTCTAGCGCCTTACATACGTGCTTAAGCGTAAATAGTGAACTTTCTATGCAGTTACTTCTATGGAAAGTCTTTGTAGGAGCATGGTGACCACACTCCCCTCATTAAGAACATGTTTCAGAGTTTTGGGATATGTCTGTGGTCATTGGATCCTTCCCTGTTTTATGGCAGTGCTGAGGTTCATACTCAATAAAAGTCAAGGGAACAAGCAGTCAGTTTAATGTCCACAAGGGCTGGAAGAAGCCCCACAGTGGTCTCTTAGAGAATGAGAAGAGATGAGAAAGACAGAAAGAAAAGAATAGTAAAGGCTACCTTCAACACTCAACCTGCAAGTCCTTAGCCCCCTCCCCACCTCAGTGCCTCCTGGCCTTAGATGCTGATTTTTCCTTAACTCCTGAATGATCATCATGGTCAGCACAGGCAGCCCGCTGCATGTCGATGGCTCCTGCCTCCTAGATGAACAGCAAGCTGACCCAGCAGATCCTCTGAGAAGCCACTCCTGGAAGGTTTCCTGTCACAGCTTCTACAGGGAAATCAACCCTCCACAACTTGTTTTTCCTAAGCAGCTATAAATAGAAACAAGTGCTAGCCTTATTTCACCGTGGGCAATAAATATAATAAGTGTCCAGCACAGAGACACAAAACTCTTTTCAGTACGCTCCGCACAAGTTTTATGTGCCCCTTTCTCTATTACTGAGCGTCAGTTGAATAAGCAATGTTTTGTTTTGTCTTGAAAATTCTAAGAACCCGGGTCTTTTAATAAATATGTGGAGCACAGAACAAGGCCCCTGGGAAGGGTTGATAAAGTGCTGTGCCAAGCAGGAGTCAGTTTTGTGTTTCAACTCCCACTGTCTGGTACCAAGTCACAGGCCCAAGAGGTCCCTCCACACAAAGCCCATTATCTGTCCTTTGCACAGTAACCGAAGGAAGCTCCATTTCTGGCGGTACCATTCAGGGAACCCTTCAGGATCCCTCTCTCCATCCTCTCTCGGCTGAACAGTGTGTCCTGGTCGCTTTCAAACTCAGACTCCGATACCATCAGGCTAGAGTTGTGCTCGGTGCTCCGGTGCTTGATACCTGGGGAGAAGCAGGAAGAGCATGAAGACAGGAGCACGTCCCCTAACTGTCCTTTTGGCTGTGTTCCTGGGATGCTTGTGGCTTGTTACCTACATGGCAGGTGGGTTATCATACCAGAAGCTTTGGCCGTTACCCCTGAGCTCCAGCTTTGACACCAGCTGGTGTCATGACCCTGGACAAGGTACCTAACCTCTTCGCATCTATTGGAAGGCAGCAAAGCTCTCAACCACTGGCTTGTGGTGAGACTGAAAGAAACTGCTTCTGTGAAGAGGAAGGGTTTGTCAGAAGATAGGCAGGAATCGAGATGGTTGGTGAGATAACCAACCCCAAGTACCTCAACCTCTGAGGGGAAAAGGCCCTTTTATAATGCCTTTGACACTAAGTTCTACACCTCAAAGGGCAAGTACTCAGTAGATGTACAGCTACTATTGGTATTCCCTGTGAAGTCCTGTCAGGGCCTCTTATGAGGTGATTTCTTATTGCCAAGTAAACATTGCTTAAGGCATTATTGAGGTATACCTCTGCGTGTGACTGTGAGAACTCTTCCAGACAGGGTCGGCTGGCTGGGGATGATTTGCCCTGAACGTGGGCTGCACCATGATATGCTCTGTGGTCTTGGGATGAATGAAAGGGAAGAAGGAGAAACCAGCTCAGGGCTGGCATCCCTAGACCCACACAGATGTGAGCGAGGAGCCCTAGGCTCCCATTGCTATAGCCAACCCCTGTTTCTACAGTCAGGTCTTTTCCATCAAAACGGACTGTATGCTCAGTTATCAAAGATGAGCCCTTCCTAGCTGGGGGCCAGACCAATCCAAGGCTTTCCCTGAGGCCCCAGTGTGTGGAGAAGGATTGTGGTTCCTTGCCTGAAACTTGCTTGGAAGAGCCTATAATGGCCTGAGACCAGGGCATTGGAGAAGTTATGGCTTCATTCTGAGAACTGGACTCTTCCTACACTAAGGCTATGGTTGTTAGTCCCAAGGCCACTGTATGCTTGGTCTGTGATGCACTTGTGACACCTATGTCCCCTTCATGCAACATTGCTTGATTAGCTTCCTGCCGACTTCGGCCCTTTGTAGGATAGTTTTGGCTGACACTGTCACATTTTCCTTCCAGAAAAAAATGTAAGATGCTATATTATATTTCTTAGCAAACTCTGTTGGCATAAGACATAGCTTGTGCAAAATCTCCTGACCCTCCCTAGCCTTCCTGCCTTCTTTGTCGTCTCTTCCTCCTGTCACTCCCTTTAGCTCCCTGTCGCTGAAGAATGACCTGCTGCTGAAGTCACTTCCTCTCTTCAGTTGCTGCTTGTCAGGTATTTGGTTACAACAACTTAATGGCACTCCGCACACACGGTCAGTCATTTCACACACTCCCCACCTCCCACAGATGTTGTCCTTGTTCTTCATGACAAGGCTTCTTCCTCAGGCTGGGATCAGACAGACTTCATCCCTGTTGACAACGTGTTGAGCCTCACAACTTTGAAAGTGATCACACCTCTCTGTAAGAATTAAGTTACCGGCCAGGCATGGTGGCGCATGCTTTAATCCCAGCACTAGGGAGGCAGAGGCAGGTAGAGCTCTGTGACTTTGAGGCTAACTTGGTCTACAGAGTGAGTTCCCAGATAGCCAGGACTGTTACACAGAGAAACCCTTTCTCGAAAAACAAACCCACCAAACAACAATAAAAACCAAATAGAAAAGAAACAAAGAGTTAAGTTACCTACAAACCCAGGATCAGCACTGAGCAGCCTCAGAGGAGCAGAAAAAGCACATTCAGTTAATACGTGAGCATCCAAAGGTTAACTGAAGTGGTTAATACGTGAGCATCCAAAGGTTAACTGAAGTGGGTGGGAGGTGTCCTGAGCATAAGGGTCAACACACTTTGAGATGACAACTTTCTGTAAACACCTTAGCTGACTGAGTGGATGTAAAGGAAGCAGCTAACAGAAATATGCCAGGGTGTAAGTGCACGGTGGGTCATGTGCCCCATCCCCCTCTAACCCAGGGCAGAGAAGACCCAGGCACTGGGGACACCTCGAGGGAAGAGAAGTCTTGGTCCTGGGGTCACTTGGCAGAGGTTCAACCTTCAGTAAGCTCTCGCAATCCTTCACCCATTAATGTCTCTGAGTACATTTCTGTCGTTCTGCCAGTACATGTCGTTACATTTCTGTTACCTTACCATCGGCCTGCTCTCAGGCAGCCTGCCAGCACACAGGGTTGAGGGTGTTTGTCTTTGCTTACAGATTCCCAGGCTTGCTCTTCCAGACTAATTAAACGGTTGATTCCACCTTAGTCTCCGTTTCACCCAATTTAATGTTCTGGCCAATGCCTAGATAAGGTGTGCAGAGGTATCAGGAAATAGTCTTACCGTATTTGGGCCTCAGTTCCATTCTTTCCTGTTCATCCATGTTGTCTAGGATGGTATACTTTGTTTTCTTCCTTATCTTAGTCCTTTTCCGTCTGAAAGAAACAACGAAATCCTCAGCTCAAACGCTCAGCATGGTACCTGGGATTTTGCCCACCTAACTAAAGGGTTCACCTACAGCTCTGGTGCTGGGGTCCCTTCAAGCAATGATCAACACCTGTATGCAGCCCAGGCCACTTTCCCCCACGAGTAATACCTCACTCAGAAAGATGTGGGTAAGTAAGTTTCCCCCAAATCAGTGCTAACCAAGAATATTCAGAGACACAGGACCAGCAGCTGGGGGAGGGGCACCTGGAAGAAGTGATAAGACAGCGAAGCCCCACAATGACCTTAGAAATAACTCTCTTTCTTTTTCCCACAAGCCATAAAAACTGGGCCGATAATTAGTGTCTCATGCTAAGCTGGAAAGCATGACTCAAAAGTACTCATTAAAACTACACTAAACTCAGGAAGCAGAGGCAGACAGATCTCTGTGGGGCCAGCCTGGTCTACACAGCCATTCCCAGAAAGAGCAACATTGACACTGTCTCAAAACAGACAAGCCACTACACTAGGGCAATCAGTCAGCTTCGTCTGATCATGTCACCAAAAGCAAGGGCTTCTTCCTCTCACTTTAATGCTTGCTAGCTGGGGACTTTGAGAATGTTATTTAAGACTTCTATGTCCCATGTCCTCATCTCCAGAAGAGTCCCTTTCTCTTGTGGTTGCTGGGAGGGCCAAACACAACAGGACAGTTAGAGCCATCACTGAATCAAAACAGTAAATGCTCAGTAGATGTCTCCAGTATTGACCCATTTACTTAGATGCAGATGCCTAGAGTATAAACTGCATCATGTCGGGCCCATGAAGTGTGGTATGTTTTAACACTGGCTGTCAGGTAGTCCTTTAAGCAGTGAGACAAATGCAAGCACACAAGCCCAAAGCTGTCCATCACACCAGCAAAGGATCTCCTTTTCTCCCAGTGAGCAAGCACATTAGGTACCTCCTGCAGCAGCAGATGCACAGCCAAGCCACAGCTCCCGTTACCGCTGTCAGGGTCAATGCCAGCGCTGCCACGTAGAACACACTCCACTCTGCAAATCGAGAAGGCAGGAGTGCACAATGATACATTGTTTGCTCACCAGCTCTGTTCTGACGCCTCACAGTGAGTCTGTCTGGGCAGAGGCCAGCTGTGGTGCTGGGACCACTATGTGGGGCACGCAATAGATCCTAGCCAGGGCAACAGATTAATGGCTTTGTCTATTTGGTGGAGGGACATAACTCAGGGACCTCAGGCACACAGTTGAGGCATACTTGAGAGCAGGAAATCCAAAGTAACTGAAGTGAGTCAGGGAAGCAACTATGCATTTTATATATAAGAATATGAAATATTAAAATGTTCATTCTAGAATCCCAAGAATCATAACCTTCCCCCAAAAAAGTCTATATGATATTTTTTTCCTCCTCCTCCATCTTCTTTTTGAGACAAGCTCTCACATAAACCAAGCTGGCCTTGAACTCACTACATAGCCAAGGATGGTCTTGAACTTCTGATCTTCCTCCTCTCATAATCCTCTCATAATCCCTAGTGCTGGGATTATGGATCTACACCCAACACCTGGTTTTATGTGGTGCTGGAGACAGAGTTCTGGGTATGCTAGGTAAGCAGTCTACCTACTAAGCTAGATCCCCAGACCCATGCCATGGTCTTCATAGAGCAAGTCAAGCGTCTGTATGTCTGTCTGTGACATGAAGATATCAGCGCCAGAGGTAAATCTGGGAACTACTCTTCATTCCTTCTACATCCTAAGCTTTGAAGAAATAACTTAGGGGCAAATATGCCAATGAGTGCCCAAGACAGTGGCACATGCTTTTAATCCCAGCATTTGGAAAGCAGAGGCACGCAGATCTACATGAGTTTGAGGCCAGCTTGGTCAACATAAAGAGTTCCAGGACAGCAAGAACAATATAGAGAGACCATGTCTGAAAAAGAAAAAAAAGAAAACCACCAATGAGACAGACTCATGCTTGACCTGAATAAATATCATACCATCTCCGTAGCACAGCGGTCTGAAGCTGGCTCAATTCTGATGTTTGTAGGGAGTTCAAGAACACAGAATGGCAGGCAGCACTTAACATTTTTCTGCCATTTATGTCCACCTGAGTCCTCAGGCTAGCAAATTTACTCTTAGGAGTAAACTGCCATTAAAATGTAGTTTTCTAGCTGAGTATGGTGACTCAGATATGTAATCCTAAGACTCAGAAGGTGGAAGCAGAAAGATTGGGAGTTCAAGGTCATCTTCTGCTGTGTAGAGAACTCAGAGTAAGATTAAGCTTTATAAGTACACACACACATACACACATATGTGTGTGTACATATATATATGTCTTATATGTTTTGTTTGGGATTTATATTTATTCATTATATATATATATTATATATACTATAAATACATGAATGTGTGTATAAATGTGCGTATGTATGTGTTTGCATGTGGTTTTTTCTCCAAAGAGACTGATAGACACCAGCCTGGGCTGTAGGGCAAGACTGTGATTCTTGTGGCCGGTACCTGCCTGGGCTGACTCCTAGCAGTGTGGGCCACATTTCCCATTTTGCATTATCCCAGTATGGGGTGTGCTATCATAAGGTCCCAACATCCTAAGCCACAGCAGCTACATCTGGGAGAAAAGTCTCAACACAGTTGTTTCTTAGCACTGCCCATCATGGAGAGCAGATCGGCCTTGCCAAATCTCTCTCTCTGGACACAGACTGAGACAAGGTTTTAATGTGCAATCAAGTGAACTGGTTCACTTGACTTCAGGTAAGAATGGGATTGGATGGTTCTCTAGATGCTAAGCCAGGAAAAGATTGAGTGTCTTCAAGAACCACACCAGAAGCCATCATTTTACACACACACACACACACACACACACACACACACACACACTTACCACAGTTGCTCTCGCCATCCCACATATAATGCTGTATGAGGTTCTCCATCCACAGCTGGGAGCAAATGCAACGTTTTGTGATGGGGTCACAGTGACCGTGACCTGAACATTTGAGAAGACATCCTGTGAAAAGGGGTGCAGAAATGAGGTTACATGGGCAAAAGGAGGTCTCCAGTGTTCCACTTCCATAGTGGAAGCCCAGAACAAATGGGTGAATTAAAAATCTCTTAAGAAGTTGAACATGGTGGTGCACGCCTTTAATCTCTGTACTCAGGAGGCGGAGACAGGTAGATCTCTGAGGGTGAGATTAGCCTGGTGTAGTGGTTTGAAAGAAACTGGCCCCCCAAAGGGAGCGACACTATTAGGAGGTGTGACCTTGTTGAAGTAGGTGTGGTCTTAGAGGAAGTATGCTACTGTGGAGGTGGACTTTGAGATCTCATATATGCTCAAGCCAAGTCCAGTGTCTCAGACCACTTCCTGTTGCCTGTGAGTCAAGATATTAGAACTTCACACCTCAATTAAATGTTTTTCTTTGTATGAGTTGCCATGGTCATAATGTCTCTTCAAAGCAGTAGAAACACTAACTAAGCTACCTGGTCTACAAAATTAGTCCCAGCATGGCCAGAGCTATACAGAGAAGGCCTGTCTTGAGAAAAAACAAACAAAACCTAAAATCTCTTATGAGCCCAGCATGATAGCACACATCTAAAATCCTAGGACTCAGGAGGCTGAAGTAGGAAGACTGCAGCAGGTTTGAAGCCAGCCTTGGCTACACAGCAATCACCAGACCAACGAGGACACCATGGTGAGACCCTGTCTCAACCCTCACCATTACCTCCACAACAGTAGCATAAACTCTCACCATCTTACAGCTCATCCGGAAGCAAATTGAGGGAAAAGCCAATTCCTATCATAGAACCTTAACATTTGCCAAAACAATAGCCTCTAAGAATGTGTGCAATGGAAGGAATTGGGACAGTGGTTTGTTTATTTAAATCATCCCAACAGCTCACGGATAGAAGAGTAGTTGTGTGATTACAGAACATACCCAGGGAGGAAAACCAGGGAGCCACGAATGTCTCACGGAAACAAAACTCTAAAGGATTTGGGGAAGTAATAATGGTATGACTTAAAGTTTAAAGACACATTAGAAGACCTTGATGTAGTTCAGGGGTAGAGCACTTTACCTAACGTGTAAGACACTAGATCAAGTGCCCAGCAACACACAAATACACACTCACACACACAAACATGCTGAAAAATCAAATCATCCTGATTGTATTTTGTTTCCTAAAGATGGAGAAACTTGAAAGCAATACCCCAGAATAGTAACAAAAGTTATATTTAGGTGATGGGAATTCTAAACTCTACAAACTGGAGGATTGTTTTCTTCTTTGTCCATTTTGGGATAGTTCAAATTTTCTATAATAAACAAATCACTACTTTGGGCTCTTAGAAAAACAAAAGATTCTACTTCAAAAAAAATCAAGTTACCAAGTTACACATGTTACAAATGAGTGAGTCAATTGTGGGCTAGCGCATATCTGAAACAAATTATCCTGGTGTAGACATCATATCCTGGTAACTCACTTGAGATGACTGCTCCATTAACATTTACTCCTAAGATGAAGACAGGGACCATGGAACTATGAATCAGAACAAGCAGAACTAGGAAATGTGGCTCCCACTGGATGACACGTATCAGCTGTCTTAACTTGGCAGGGGAAAATTTTGAACTAATGATGTATGGCAGACACTACTGTCCTCTGGTGTCTTTCCAAGACAGAGTAGCTGGCAACCGTGTCACAGAAAACCTCCTAGAGAAATAAATAAAACGTCCTTGGGATGGGGGGGTCTTGAAAGGAAAATACCTGTATAAGATACCTTTCTTGTTTCTGTGGCCACAATTCCTGAATTTAAAAGGGAAGGGCTCAAGCCGGGCGGTGGTGGCACGTGCCTTTAATCCCAGCACTCGGGAGGCAGAGGCAGGCGGATCTCTGCGAGTTCGAGGCCAGCCTGGTCTACAAGAGCTAGTTCCAGGACAGGCTCTAAAACTACAGTGAAACCCTGTCTCGAAAAACCAAAAGAAAAATAATAATAAAAGATAAAAAAAAATAAAAGGGAAGGGCTCACAGTTCAGAGGAATACAGTTCATCATGGCAGAGAAGGTGCAGTCATGACAAGGAAAGGCAGCTAGCTGGTCACAATCCTCTACAGTCAGGAAGCAGGAATAGTAGATAGGGGGATGAGGTGAGCGGCTAGAAAACCCCAAGACCAACCCCAGGGGTCCACCTCCTTCAGTAAGCTCCACCTCCTAAGAGTTCCATAATATTCCAAACAGTGTTCAGAGACACTATGGGGAACATTTCACATCAACCACAACAGTGTCCATGTCGTGCCAATAAAACTCCTGTAATTGGCAGATCTGGTTTATTTTTATTAGAATATTTCCATGGGAGACATACCTGCTGTGTCTACCCTCAAGACCTTGAAAAGTAGGAAGGCTGCCTTCTCCTTTGAAAGCCGCCTGTGCAGATTCCGGGCCACGTCAGCAGCTCTGAGAACCTTGAAAGGTGGCCCGCTCTGTACATAAAATACAATCACAGTGCTGCAGAAGAGACAACGAGAGGACGGTCACATGATGAGACAGTGGCCGGCATGATGTGCCACCTCAGCCATCTGACCTAGAAAGGGAGACCACTACACCTCTGTGGCTTGTTCTTTCCCTTAGCATGTTTTAATGTTCATCCATGTTGTTACAGGCATTATATGATTCATTTTAACTGCCAGTTAATATTCATTGTATCTATGTATATTTCTTTGTGTGTATGTAAATAATTTGTATAATTTGTTTGTATTTGGGTGTAGATGTGAGGGTCAAGGGTCAACTATGGATGTCATTCCTCAGAAGCCATCCAGCTTGTTTTCTGAAACAGGGTCTTTTTCCTTTTGTTTTTTGAGACAGGGTTTCTCTGTGTAGCACTGGCTGTCCTGAAACTTAGTCTGTGGATGAGGCTGGCCTCAAACTTACAGAGAGCTGCCTGCCTCTGCCTACCAAGCGCTGAGAATAAAGGTGTGCGCCACCACTATACAGCTAGCAGGGTCTTTCTTTAAAAAAAAAAAAAAGCAACAGGATTCCTGGTGATATTTTGTTTGGATCTAACAAATAAAGCTTGCCTGAGGGAGGGGCCCAAAATTACTTGTTCTTTTTTATTTATTTATTTTTGGTTTTTCAAGACAGGGTTTCTCTGTGTAGCTTTGGAACCTGTCCTGGAACTCGCTCTGTAGACCAGGCTGGTCTCCAACTCACAGAGATCGCCTGCCTCTGCCTCCCAAATGCTGGGATTAAAGGCATGGCTGCTGCCACCACCAGACAAATGACTTGTTCTTACTCTTCTCTTTAAGGTTAACAACAGAAGACTGTGAATGTGGGAAAAAAAAAAAAAAAAAAAAAAAAAAAACCGAACAAGAAAACAAGCAAGGAGAAAGATGGCCTGGGAGAGAGCAGAGGAGGCCTGCAGCAAGTTAACACCTTAGTGGGGCCCAGAGCTGGGTTAGTACTCACTCTAGTCCTGAGTGGGGCCCAGTGTTGGGTAGGGGTAATGGGCATGGTAACAAGTGCCTTTAAAATATGTGAGAACAGCTTACTCAGGAACCCCACTACACCCAAGGTTGCACCAGAACCCAGTGAAGCCGCTTACTCACGATAACCAGGCACAGTCCTAGCACCCCATGATGATGCCCAGGGGACAGTATATGAGCAGAGACCAAGAGCAATGCTCTGTTCTCCACACCTGAAGAGACATCACCTGCCCTGTGGCTGGAGAGTGTGTGCCAGGATCCTGACCCTCAGATCAGAGACATCTGTTAGAGGCTGAATCTGACCTCCAGCTAAGACACATCACATGTGAGCAGCCTTGCAGAGACAGGCTTAGGAATGTAGTCAGGAATTCAGTACGAACCTTGCGTGAGGACCCTCAGCATAATAAAATGTAACTCTTATCATACCAGCTATGTGTGCCTACCTCCTTGCTTGAGGCAGTAGTTATCAATCTGACATTGGAGTGCCACGTGCTGGGCATGCAGCTCCATACCTGACATCTGTGTGTGCCTGAATCCTGAGCACCTTCACGTCTGAGTCTAGCACATTCAGAAGCACAGCCAGCTGCCTCACGAGGGTTTCCTTCTGCTGCTCCGTCAGTTGCTCCACACCAACCTGCAGGATCAGCTCCACCAGGCCGTCCTTCTTGGGATCTGAGGAGAGAGAAGACAGGATTTTCACCACGAGACCACAGGCTTGGTAAGGCAAGGAGCAGAGGCTGTAGAAAGGTTCAAAGCCAGACTGGGCATGTGGGTCAGGAGACAGATGCTAGCCCAGGTCTACTGTAGGAAATCTTCACAGGTCCTGGGTTCCATGCCTCTCAAAGCAAAAGAAAGGTCAAAATAAACAAATAAATTTAAAAGAACTCTTGGCTGTCTATCATATTTAGCTTTAGGACTCAGATCATCCTAAAACAGCAGAGGTGTGGGTTGTGGTAGCACACACCTACAGCACCAGCACTTGGCCCTAGGGGGCAAGAGGATCAGAAGATCGAAGTCTTCCTTCCTTCACAGGAAGTCAAGGCCAACGTGGCCCACGTGAAACCCTATCTTAAGAGAGAGAGAGAGAGAGAGAGAGAGAGAGAGAGGAGAGAGAGAGAGAGAGAGAGAGAGGAAGAAAGGAGGAAAGGAAGGAAGGAAAGGAGGGAGGAAGGGAGGGAGAAAACAAAGGCAGGGAGAACACCGCAGAAGCCACTCTGGAGTATTTTATAAATTTCATACCATTTTGTTATCGTGGGCGCTACTTACTCTAGTTCACGAGTAGTGTAACCATGCCCACCTCACTGTGGCTGCCCTCTCTCAGCCTGACCGTGTTCACTTCATGTTAAATCGGGAAAGCAAAATCTTCCTTTCAGATATAAACTCCTACGGTGGACTGGCCGAGAGGAGAAGCTAGATACTGAGGAACTCCTATCCCGGTGACATCGGCTCGGTACACACCTGGTAGCACCTCCACGGTGGCAGTGTCTGAGTCCGATGCCCCCTGACTGTCCGTGACTAGCAGGTGGAAAGTGTAGACTCCTTCCACCAGGTTGGTGAGCTGCAGAGCCACCCCGTTGTCAGAGCCTCCGATGACATCCTGAGAAGGGAGGGGAGGCACAGGGCAGCTGTCAGCTTTGTACCCAGTCTCCGAGCCTCTCTGGAGCTCAGAGCTCTGAGTTTCTTGTTTTCAGACATATATGACTTATTTGGCTGGGGGAGGGAGGAAGGGAAAGGGGTAAGGTTTTAAATCTTCAGTTCCTCCTTATGTGGAACACCAGTGGGTACAAGGACCAAACAACACGTGGCAAACAACTTTCAGGAATTTCCAAATGATTGATTAACAGAGGACAAGAGCTTAGTTTGAAAGTCCCAGGACAATGCATGGAGTTTTATGGTCTCCTCGTCTAACATAGTTATATAATGCTGTCCCCTCGCATCCCCTCATGGCATATCCTGTTCACCTTCTCAAGTGACCCAGAGCCTTGTAGGCAGATCACTCATTCAGCAGGCCCAAAGTCCCAAAGACTGAGAGAGAAACCTTTTGGGCTCTACTTTTGTCTGTCCTTGTTGACCAGAATGGACAGCAATGAAAAGTTAGGAATCTGAACTGAGACACTGCAGCTACATTTAGGAGCTAATCTACCATCTAGCTCTATAGAATTCTTTCTAGAAGTACTTTGGAATGCACAAGGCATTTCAGACCACACCTTTGGTATCTACAAGAAAGCTTTTGTAGATGTCAAGCCCTTAGCCATGGAAAAAAAGGAAGACGCAGGGAAATGTACAACCTAAGAGGCAGAGTGATCCAACAGCTTCCAAAAGCTGAAGATGTGGGCTTGGTTTAAGACTGCGCTCTTTGGCCTTGGCCAAGTCACGTTCCATCTCTATATTTTACTCACTGCCACTGTGAAGTGGAAGTGGAAATCCCCATGCATCTGACATACTTGATACACGGAGGAAGAAAACCAAATTAGGAAGCTTGGCTTCCATGGCCCTCGTGATGCCCAGCCTTTCGATATTGACATAAGGTTGTCATCTACCAATGTGTTGGCTGGATTCAGAGATGTTCTAGGACACAAGAGGCCTGATACCGTGAGTGGGACACACCTGTATGGTGTGCTAGCCTACACAAAATCAGACCAGGAAGAGGACTTCAGCTTTGCTTAAACCTAGCAGCACCCTGGTGTCTCCAGCCCTCAGAATATTCAAACCCAGAGGTCCCCAAATCTTACGGAGGAGACAACATGGTAAGAGTGAAGTCACATGCTCAAGCCCTAATCTGCAATATGACCTAAAGTTAGAATTTAGAAGAAGGTAACTAAAGTTGAATGAGGTTATAGGAGTAGGGCCTGACCCACACGATTGGGGTCCTTATATAAACCTTAGAGCAGCTCCCCCACCTCTCTCCTCCTTTCTCACATGGACACAAACAGACATAGTAAGTAGGTGGCTACCCCGGATACAGAAAGAGATCACTCATCAGAGGTAAACAGACTGTTACCTTGGTCCTGTGGGTTCAGTTGCCCTGCCTGCGGCCTTTTGTCATAGCAGACCACACCGACTAATCTGTACGCAGTGTACATGGCTGAGGGGACAGTACCCCTCAAGTACTCACTCCAGCAGCTGGACTCTGGCCATCCCGGATCCACAGATAGGACACAATCCCTCGGTCATCAGTAGACCTTGAACCATCCAAGGTAATGGAATTATTGGGAAGTGTAAGAACATGTCTGCCACCGGCCTGGGCTCTCGGAGGACTATTATCTTCTAAGTCAGACACTGCAAAAACAAAAGGCAAGAAATTGACATAAAACACCACCGACAGCATGGCATAAAACACCCACAACTGCTCCATCTTGTAGACAAAATTGTTCAGATACCCCAAGGCATTATTTTCTGCTCCAGATAACTGTAAGATAAGATATAGATAAGTATCGAGCAGCTCTCGGTCCAATGGGAAAACAGACATGAGCAAGAAATTTTACTGAAAATTTTACAATAAAAACCAATATAGAAGGCTAGGTATCTACAGTGGTAAAGCGCTTGCCTAGCATGCCTGAAGCTCTCAGTCCAGTCCTGTCATCAAATAAACCAGGCGAGGTGCTGCGTGCTTGTAATCCCAACAAGCAAGATGATCAGAAGTTCAAAAACTTGTCTTCAAAAAATTGGGGGGAGGGATACATGGGCCAACTAGTTGGCTTAGTGGGTAACGGTGATTGTCATCAAGGCTGATGGACCTACATGGTAGTCAGAGAGAACTGACTCCCTGAAAGTTGTCTTCTGACCTATACACACACACACACACAAACACACACACACACGCACACGCACACGCACACGCATGCATGCTTACACTGCGGCAAGCACACTCCCCTTTCATACATACACAGACATAATAAATAAAAACATAATAAAAAATTGTGAACTTCTGCTTTAACAAAGTACGTAACTTAAACGTCTTTCTGCTCTTGGGTTTCCAAGAGAGAAGAAAGCAAGCCACAGGCCAGAACCGGATCTTTTCCCTGTAAAACTGTAGGCCCATGGCTTCTTGCTCTACACTCACAGAGCAGGCTCGTGGCTTCCTGCTCTCCACACTCCCTGGAGCCAGAGAGGACTTAAATGAACTCAGCAGCCAGGGAGAAGGTTGGCGCCCCCTGGGCAGAGCTCATTCAGCTGTGAACACATGAGCAAACACCAACAGGGCTGGGTAATCATTCAACTGACTTGAGGACCTGGGAGACTGGAAGGCAGGACAGGTTCAGGTCCTGTCACCAGGTCCACTTACCCTTCTTCACAGCCACGGTGAGGGTGGATGTGCTGCTCAGTCCCTGCTGGTCTCGCACGGTTAGACGGAAGTGATAGGTACCCACCTGAAGCCCAGTGACAGTGGCTACAGCTTTGTCCACGTTCTCCATCTCCACAGCACTGGGACCCCTGTAAAGTGGGGGTGTTGTAGACAAAAGGTGGGGCATGAGACCTGTGCCCTAGCAAATGCTTCTGCTTCTGGCTGCAGTGGCCCTCTGGGGTTCTACAGAGGTCTGAGGTAACTGTACACATGTTCTCTGGCTTGGCGTGAGGGTCAGAGGTGAAGCCTTTTTCAAACCAAACGTGCTGGCTTCTGGGGAAAGGGTTTTCATTCTTTTTTCTCTTTTAATTGAGATGCCACTGAAATATTCTCCCTTTAGAAAATGGAATCTTAGAAATTGCTCACACCTTTCTTTTTCTTTTCTTTTTTTTAGATAGAGTCTCACTATGCAGTCCAGGTTAGTCTTGAACTTATGACGAGCTTTCTGCTTCAGCCTCCTAAATGCTGAGATTATAGGTGTGCACTACTATACTCAACCTCCTATTTCTTCTTTGAATGAAACTTGGTTAAGTCCTCATCTAGTTCCAGGGCATGTGTAGAACAGGAAGGCAGGAGCCAAATGGTCTGCCATTGGAGAGAGGAATTCTGTCTAGTCATTGAGACCCTAGGATTGGCTGGCAGACAGATGCAGTTTTGTGTCTCCATGCAGCCTCTTTCAGTCTAGGTACCCTAAACTACTCGCCCTTGCTTATTTCTGGAAGCCTGAGGTTTTCAACTTTAAGATGGGATGATGCAGCCCAGCGTGGTGGCAAATGCCTTCAATCCCAGCATTTGGGAGGTGGAGGATAAGTGGATCTCGGTGAGTTGAAGGCCAGTCTGGTCTGCGTAGAGAGTTCTAGACCAGCTAGGACCACATAGTAAAACCCTGTCTCGAAACAAGCAAACAAACAAAAGTGGGAACAATGCAATTCCCTCTCCAGAAGCCATGAAGAATACTGAGACCCAGTAGCTAAAACAGGAAATGTTATGTGTGAATTTCACCTTGGACTCTACACACCTGCTCTACCCAGTCACTGGGGCTGGCTGAGTGCAGACAGACCACCCATGGCTTTCCCCGCATCTCTTTTTGCCAGGAAGCTCACGTTACACCAAGCCAGCCCTGGCCACCTGTTCTGGGCTCCACTTCCCTCTACTGCCCACCAGTGTCCAGCTCCCTCAAAACACTCTCTTTGTTTGAGATGGGGGGTCTTGCTACGGAGCTTAGGCTAGCCTTGAACTCAAGCGTTTCCTGCCTCAACCTCCCAAGTGCAGAGATTACAAGTGTGCAGCACCATGCCTACCTATAACACACACTTTTACCAATAAGGCCTAGTTACTCTTTGCTCAAATCTTGACTCCTCAACAAGCCCGAGCTGCTGTTTAATGCAGTCCTCCAGAGAAGGGATGCTGTCACTCGGCGGTGACACAGCCTCAGACCTGGGTAGGTACACACCTGATGTGCTCCCAGTGGTAGCAGACAATGCCGTGGTCATCGCTGCTCCTGCTCCCATCCAGTGTAGCACTCTGCACCGGGAAGAACAGCTCCTTATCAGGGCCTGCCACTGCCACTGGAGCCTGGTTGTTTTCTAGAATTGCAGACATTCAAGAGAGGAAAGAAGAGGAGGAAGGGAAGCAGGAAGGAGGCAGGAAGAGAAGGAAGAAGAGGAGGAAGGGAAGGAGAGAAGAAGAAAGGAGAGAAGGTGAGAGGGAGGAAAGGAATTATGGGGAGAGCAAAAGGAAGAAAGGGGGAAGAAAGAACGCAGGGGAGGAAAGGGAACCGAAATCAGGGTGCATGGGCTTTTCTCTCTTTTGTCTACAACTCTGCTGTCTAGCACAGTACCTGCTAAACAGCAAATGCTGACAATACCTCAGCTGTGGGTTGGAAAGACCTGGTTTCAATTCCCCGTACCTACATGGTGGCTCACAACAGTCTGTGACCCCAGTTCTGACGCCTCCTTCTGGCCTTCACAGACACTCACGCAAGCTGAACACCCATGTACGTAAAACCAAATATTTTTTAAAAGGAAAACACTTCAGTAGAATGTGGGAAGAAAGGAAAAAAGTAAAACATCATTCCTGATGTTATTTTTATGAATAGCTACCATTTCTGCTTCCAAGCCCAGAGTCACATAGCCACAGCGACTACCATGGAGACACAGTGTCTTTCTCCCACTATCCTCCTCAAAATGAATAGTAGCTCCCTCATTTCCTAAGGGCAAACATCTACAAAACCCTTCACGAGAGCCCTGCCCCTCTATGGTCATCTCATTCCAGACCTATTCCCACCTCTTTTTTCTCCAGTTTGTCCTTTTTTTTTGTATTTTTTATTTTTTATTTTTTTTTTTTGTTTTTTTTTTTTTTTTTAGTTCTTCAATGTACCCAGGCCCCTTTCATCCTATGGCTTCCGGGAATCTAGGTCCCTCTTTCGAGACCTCTTACTTCTTGCCCACCAGTCCCCATCCTTCTCCTCCTGATCACCTGCCGTGGGTGTATTAACTGGGACTCCAGCAGAAGCTATCTAGGTGCTCTTTATAGATAGTGTCTGCTGCATCTGGGTGTCAGGTCACAGTCAGCCAGTCTCCCCAACACGCCCTGGAACTTTCCCAAGCTGAGTATGACAGGCACAGGAGTTACCACGTGACAAATCAGAGACACAGGTGGTGCTGACTCTCATGGTGTCTCCTGTACTGTGGTTTAGAGTGTGTGGCAAGATTCAGAACCTTGAAAGGAAATCGGTTTCTCATGCCACATCAGCTCTCATGTCCCTGATTTCCTGTCAGCTCAGGAATCTCAGGATGCTACCGCCCAGTACCACATCTAAAGCTCAAGGGTCTAGTTTATCATTTCTGCCTTCATCTCTGGGGTCAAATCTCATCTGTGTCTCACCTACCAGCCTGGACAATCACGGCGACTGAAGCAGTGGATTTTTGTCCTGAGGAATCCGTCACTGTCAGCTGAAATATGTACTCTCCTTCCTGCATCTCAGACAAGTGGAGGTATGGGGTCCGCACTCCCTACACAGTAGCAAACATGAGAAGGAAACAAGAGGAAGACTATCAGTAGAGAAGTCGAGAGAGCAGCGTGCCATGGCAGGTGCTAATGGTTTCACTGAATGCAGAGAACCTACTTGAAAACAAACCGGGTAGGTGCAGGCCTCACACACCAGCTCTGTGGAGTCCTAATTAGATTTTTTTTTCAACTTGACCCAAGCCAGGGCCATTTGGGAAGAGGGAACTTCAGTGTAGAAAAATGCCTCTATCAGATTGGCCTGTAGGCAAGTCTGCGGAAGTATTTTCTTGATTAACAACAGATTTCGGAGAAGCCAACCTGCTGTGAGTGGTGCTGCCCCTAGGCAGGTGGTGCTGAGTTGTATGAGGAAGCCAGAAGGAGCAGGCCAGTAAGCAGTGCCCCTCCTCGGCCTCTGCTTTAGGTCATGCCTCCAGGTTCCTGGCTTGAGTTTCTGCCCTGACTTCCCTTGACAATGGGTTGCAATCTGCAAGGTGAAATAAAGTTTTCCTCCCCTGTGTTACCTTCAGTCTTGGTCTTTATCACAGCAACAGCTGAAGCAAGAAGGTGGCAAATTCAATGCCTGCCAGGGATACAGAGCAAGTTCAAGGCCAATCTGCATAATTTAGCAAGACCTTGCTCAGCTTTAAAAATATAAAAAGGAAGAGGGATATTCCTTGCTTGCCTAGTATATGTGAGGTGTTAGGCAGTGCATGCAAAAATTAAAAGAAAGAAGGAAGGAGCAGGCTGTGGGGTGCATGCCTTTAATTCCAGTATGGGGGAGGCAGAGGTAGGCAGATCTCTGTGATTCTGGAATCAGCTTAGTCTACATAGCAAGCTCCGGGTCAGCCGGGACTACATAGTAAGACCCTGTCTCAAAAAAGGGGGAGGGGAAAGTGGAAGAGTAGAAGGAAAGGACAAAAATAAAAACAGGTGTGAACCAAAGAAAATGCAATCTTGAGTCTGTTGTGTACCCTCACAGCACTGAAGGAATGTAAATTAATAAAACCTGGAACTCAGTACCGCAGTGTTGGAACAGGGAGCAAGAATGGAGGTGTAAGGAGATTTCTGAGTACTTGTGAGAAAACTCCAAGACACCAAGACGAGAATCTTGTGACCTCGGTTTCTTCAAAAACACAGACTCGTTCTTGGGTTATGCTTTCGTGCCCCTCCCCCGTGTAGTGGATGGGAGTGAGTTCACTTCAGATTATTCATTACAACCGGCTAGTGTTATTTGTTCATATGCCTATATGGATAAACATGTTTTTACCATGAGCAGCTGTTCATGTATGGCTTGCCCTGTGATTGGACACTTTACGCATGTCACCCCTGCTAACCCTCAGGGTACAAACTGTCTGACCCGCTGAATAATTGGCTGTTGCATGAGACGTTAGTCGGCCTCATTCATAGGCTCCATTCTCCCAAGCCCACCACTTCTGCAGCAGTAAACACAGCAGTTTCAGTAAATGGTGTTTCAGTAAATGGGGCACTCAGAATAACAACTGCTTTTCAGACAATGTAGTTAGGTTAGTTGCTTCTAGTGTCTCTCCCAAGACTAAATGACATATTGCTCTAACAAACACTGAGTCAGCTTTTTTCCCAGCTGACCTCAAGAGCTAGTTGAAACAACGGGACAGACTGTGTGCTTGCTGTTCTGTGCTTACCTAGGTATGTGACAGTTGGGGGTGTAAACTTGGAGGAGATTTGTGAAGGTTACATGCTCTTCCAACATTTCATAGTTTGAGAAATTTATAAAATAGATTTTCTGATTTAATAACCTCCCTAAACCAAGAAGAGGTGAATGAATGATACGTAGATGATGGATGGATAGATAGATAGATGATAGATAGATAGATAGATAGATAGATAGATAGATAGATAGATAGATAGATAGATAGGATAAAAGTCTGCAGGCAGGATAGAGGACTTGCCTGCATGACCACCTCTTGGTTCTCACCGCCAGGGCCTAGGGACCACTCATAGAGGACAATCTGGTGATCATCGCTGCTCTGGCTTCCATTCAGAGTGATAGCGTTTTGGGGCAAAGTTATGGTCTGATTTGGTCCTGCATTAGCAACAGGTGGGTAGTCCACAGCATCACGGATGATGAGGGTTGCTGTGGTGGAGTTAGTAGCGCCATCTGAGTCTGTGATGGTCAACCTATAACAAGAAAAGGAAGCTCTTACATCCATGATTGGGCCATACCTGAAAACAAGTGGTCACCTTAGCCTGCTCAGACTAACCATTCTCAGGAAAAGGTGAGAATAGAAACTTGAGGACGAGGCTAGGAAACACATACGGGTCATATTTTTATTGCTCCTGTTGTCATGGATTCATTTTATTTTTGAGTCATAATATGTTCCCACATTAAGGCTTAGCTTTTATGAATTTACTAGTCTTTGAGATGCTAAGTGGAGAATGTGCCCCCTCCATGCAACCCAGAAGCTTCTCTAGTCAACTCAACTCATCCTAAGTATGTTACTAGGCACCCCTCTCAGCAACTCACCCTAAGAGCACCACTGGACATCCATCTCCAACAATCCTTCCTAAGAGCATCACTAGATGTCCATATACAACAATCCATCCTAAGAGCATCACTAGACATCCATATACAACAATCCATCCTAAGAGCATTACTAGATGTCCATATACAACAATCCATCCTAAGAGCATCACTAGACGTCCATCTCCAACAACTCATCCTAAGGAGAGCATCGCTACACACCCCTCTCCAATAATTCATGCTAAGAATGTTACAGAGCCACTTCTGCCTTCCATTTACTGACTGAACCACCGCTTGTGAATTTCAGTGACAAAACACTCAGTTTCTAATTTCATCTCTAGGGTATTTTCTACAAGTATGCTTCCAGGACATTCAGCAAAGCATTTAAGGGTTAAACATTTTCAGATATACACAAATGATCAACGTACACACACCAAATAAAGAAGGAGAGAGGGAGAGAGAGAGAGGGAGAGAGAGAGAGAGAGAGAGAGAGAGAGAGAGAGAGAGAGAGAGAGAGAGAGAGAGAGAGAGAAGGGAGGGAGAAAAGGGGGAAAGAAAGGAAGGAAGGAAGGAAGGAAGGAAGGAAGGAAGGAAGGAAGGAAGGAAGAGAAAGAGAAAGAGAAAGAGAAAGAGAAAGAGAAAGAGAGAAAGAGAAAGGAAACTGCCCAGGCGCTCCTGTGCTCCCATCAACAGCACATTCTCCATCTGCTAACTCATTTCACCCTTGGTTGGGGGTGGGGTGTCTGGGAGTAAAGCTGTATAAATAGGAATAGAGAACAACTCAGGGTAAGTGGTGTATCAGAGGCCATCTGCATCTTCTGGGCTTCCTTTCACACTGTCTCACAAACCCCACACAGACAAGGGCCAAACTCCAGCTCAGCTCTGATCACAAACAAACCCTTGGGGTCTCTCCCATCAGGACTTTAACCCAAGTAAGGAAAGCAGAAAAGGGTTTAAAGCAGCATGTGAACAGAAAAAGCACTTAAATACCATACTGTTCAGAGTCCTCATTTTCAGGTCATAGACACAGGAGAAATATTTCATTTCCTCTGCTTGGTGATATATTATTTTTATTTTTATAAAAGTATCAGTTTCAGGAAACAATCAAAAGAGAAGTCCTGGGAAAACACAATACAGGTGGAACCCACTTGCCTAAAAGTGTAGTTACCAGGATCTAGGTTCAACAAGCGCAAGACTGGGGCATCAGCTGGAAACACCTCTCCTAGGACGCGCCCGTCGACTTCTTCCCAGTGGTAACTCACTATCTGAGTGTCATCTGTGCTTTCTACAAAGAACAAGAAAACAGTATCCAGAACGGGTTGCAGGACTAGCGAGATGAAAGCGTAGGCACTTACTGAGAACTTGAGTGTGTTTTGTAGAAATACACATCTACACAGATCCCCGTGATGTACGCTGTGCATTGCTGCCATCCCCCCCCCCCCCCTCCCTAAATTGTCATCACTATTTTTTCTAGACTTGCACGGGTTTGATCAGGGCTGTTCTAACTCACTGAATATTTAAAAAGCAGAGTGACAGGTATGGTAGCCCAGAATGTAGTGCCTTGACATTCAGGCTCCTACCCATCCTGGTAACTGGTGACATGCTACCAACCGCTTCGTATCTGAACCAACAAGTTCTTGAACATGTTAAGAGTTGATTATCTACAATGTACAAACCCCTTTAGCATATTAATGATTAAGATATAAGTCCAAAAAAAGACTGCATCATACATGAAAATTTCCCCACTTAAAAGGCAAACCAGGGTGGGACTAAGAAGACGGCACAGCAGTTAAAGACACCTGCTACTATGGTTGGCGACCTGAGCTTAATCCCTGGGGTGTGTGTGTGTGTGTGTGTGTGTGTGTGTGTGTGTGTGTGTGACACACACATACATACGAGCAAACAGCAGTCTGGGACTATAGTTCAGTGGTACAGTGCTTAACTACTATGAATGTGAAGCCCTGGGCTTGATCCCTAGTAGTGAGAAGTGGGGAGGAGTAGTTTTGGTGTGGCAGTTCACAAGCTTTCAGGAAACTAAGTCAGAGTATCTCCATGAGTTCAAGGCCAGACTGAGCTACATAGTGAGACCTTGTCTCAAACAAACAAACAAAGAACAAGCAGGGCTGGAGGATGTAGCTCAGTGACAGAATGTTTGCCCATCATCCACAAAACCCTGGGTTCAATCTCCATGTCACAAAATAAACAAATAAATAATAAAAGAGAGCAACAATATGTGTCATGTAGAACCATGGACTTCTTAGACCTAGAAGGAAGTTGGCTTTTTGTCAAATTCATTTAAGGAAATAAGTTTATGTGGCCAACTAGTAATCTTGTGTGGTTTTTATAACTAAGCTATTCTGAATCAAAAGCTTTAAAAAATGAAGGCCTTTTCTCAAATAATTAGTTCCATTTAAAGTGTTCTCTGTCTGCTAGGCATGGAGACTCACAACCCTATAATTCTAGCATTCGGGAAGGGGTTGAGAGCATTAGGGGGCCAAGGCCAACCTTAAGTACATCGCAGGTGTGGGCCAGCCTGAGCTGCCTGAGAAAGCAAGCAAACAAACAAATAAATGCGCTGTATTTTCATGTTGCAGTGGGTGGAGGATGTGGACGTGATGCAGAATAGATGCAAGCAGTCACATCGCTGTGATGTCCACAGTCTGCAGGCTAGCAGACAGAGCAACAGCCACAAGTGCAGGCTACTACTTTTCACTCTCAGCAGGCCATGGGGTTAACTCTGTGACTGAATGAACGTGAAAGAAGATACAGATCAGAGCACATCACCTCGTTCAACCAATTCAGCGTTGAGCATGTTTACAGTCTATTCTCATTTGTGTGGATACCCAAAGTTACCCTATCCTCACCCTCTGGTTAAAGAATAAACTCTGAATAAATTAGTATGCGCAACTCTCACTGCAGCCAGTCTCACTCCTATTTAAAGGTTCTGTTCAGTTGCTAATATTACAAATTCTATGTGATTCACAAAAGAATCCTTAGTAATTCTTTGAATTGTGAGTCAAATATCTGACCCTAAAGAACATTGCATTTGTTTGTTTGTTGTCTATTGGTTTTAAACTGTGTCTCATGTACCCCAGGTCGGCCTGGAACTCCCAAAGTAGCAGAAGATGACTTTGAATTCCCCATCCTCATGCCTTTGCCACCCAAATGCTAGGATTACAGATATGCTACTACTCCCAGACGAAAGCTGAAGAGCCCAAGACAGGCAGTTAAAACAGACACTGGCTTATCGTGGTAGAACAAGTCTCCACACAGAGTGCTCAGTCTGACGGCACAGACAGACAGAAACTGCCCAAACATGGAGGATACACACGGCTGCCATCGATGAGGGCTGAGGTCAAAGGCACAGTGAGTTCCTGCATCTGAGGAGAGACAACTGCTACAGGTGGCTGGTTAACTCTTGCAGCTGTGGACAGAAAAAAACAGACAGCAACTAAGCCAACTTGGCGCACACCAGCCACACACAAACAAAGGCATCCTTTCTAAAAGCTGCTTCTGAACATCCTAGAAGGTCTTCGTCCCCCTGAGTCTCAACTGTGGAAAACTAAACTTTTAAACTCCTCCTGAACTCCTCCTGAGGATTTTGAGCTTGTCTGTCAATTCATATATCTCTAGATAATCCTAGATGCAAGAGGAGAGTCATGGAATGTGTACAGTGATTACAGAAAAGGAAGACTAGATTGCTGGGCCTTGTTTATCCCAGGGTAGCCTCCAATTTTCTATAGATGACCTTTGAACTCCTGCTCCCCTGCCTGTGCCTCCCAAGTGCTAGGATTACACGGTGAATGCAGGCGTAGTCAGTGCCGGACGAGCACTCTACCAGCTGACAACATCACCAGGCCATGAACTGGATCTTAAATCTTTGAGTGAAGGTGCCCACTACCCTCACTAGACCTCAGCTGTAATAGAAAATAGACTGTGGGAAAGGGAGAGCTGCTGGCCCCAGGAGAGACGGCTGGGAGGTGGTGTTGCTAGAATTTGATGCAGGCCAGTGGCTCAGCTGAGCGGATGGGTAAGTGGAAGCTGCAGGCTGGGGTGTAGAGCAGGGTGTGCCCAGCGGGCCCAGGTCATCTTCTCTAATTCACATGAATGCACTGTATTGTGGTCCAGGGATGGACTTGATAGACCATGACACACGTGTGCCCCTGACCCTTTAGGGACACAGATGCATTTCAAATCTCCATGGTCCTACCTGAAAGTTAGGTCACGAGGAAAGAAGGTGGACAGTGTGAGTGTTGGACAGGGAGGGCCAAGGTACAGTTTGTCATCATTCAAGAAGAGCGAGCGGTTACCTTGTGTACTTGAGTTGCATGGCAAACAAATGCTAGAGTCATAGAGAAAGGAAAAGAAAACGAAACTACTAAACATAATCCGTGCGTGTTTTCTCTACAGAGGTGCCTGAGGTGGTTTGAATGAGAATGGCTCCCAAAGGTTCATAGATTTGAAGGCTTAGTCAACCAGGGAGTGGAACGGTTGAGAGGGATTAGGAGGTGTGATCTTGTTGGAGAAAGTGTGGCCTTCCTGGAGGATTTGTGTCACGAGGCTGGGCTTTGAGGTTTCAAGTGGACACACAGGCCCAGGCTCCTGTCTCCCTCTCTCATCTCCAGCTCGCTCGCTCTCTCTCCCTCTCTCTCTCTCTCTCTCTCGCTCTCTCTCTCTCTCTCTCTCTCTCTCTCTCTCTTTCTCTCTCCCCCTGTGGATCAGGATGGAAAGCTTTTCACCTCTCCTTCAGCACATGTCTGCCTGCATGCTGCCATGCTCCCTGTCATAATAATAACGGCCTGAGCCTCTGAAACTGTAAGCAAGCTCCCAAGTAAACTCTTTGCTTTGTAAGAGTTGCTCGGTCATGGTGTCTCTTCGTGGTAATAGAACTCTGAGACAGTGCTTAAGGTAAACATCAAAGAGGTCCAAACTCCAAAGGGCAGTCCAGATATCCAGAGAAGAGTTCAGCCTGGACTATAGGAGGATTTCTGGCAGTTAGAGAAAAGCCAATATTCCTCAGGAACTTGTGAAGTCAGTTCCCTCTATCACAAGGGGTCATTTCCCTTATCTCTGGCAGAAGGGACATTAAGTCTACCCTGTGTCACCTTTCAGCATATCAAAGTCTATGCTGGCTTCCAGGCTCCCTCTGGACCTCAAGTACCTGTTACAAAGTCCATGCTGGCATCCATCCCTTCTCGCTTCCTCTCTACCCTAAACGCCGTTCAGCTCACTGGCTTCCCTCACCCCAGCTACTCAGTCTCCTTATAGCCTTGGTATTCTTGCTATGTTTTCTCTCTGCTCTGTTCCTGCTTCTCTGTTTTTTTTTTTTCTGTTCTCTTTCCCTTGCTATTCTCTCCTCTCTCACAAATAACCCTGCCCATGTTCAGTCTGCTTCTTTCTGTCTCTGCTCTGGGTTCTTCCAGACGCCTCTGACTGTTCTCCCCCCTCCCCCATCTCATCTACAACAAAAACCTCCCCCTTAACCACACCACGGAGCAGTCATGGCATAGTTTATACAACCATGACATCAGGTGCCAGAACATGAGACTAGCACAGCCGAGAGGCCACTCTCCCACAGACTCACCTGGCAGGACAGTGACGTTAACATATCCTTCTCCGAATGCATTCTCACTAGAAACAGCCACTCTGAAGGCATAGAGTCCCACAGACAACTGCAATGTAAAAGCAGACACACAGGTGAGCATCTGAAGACACGGGAATCACCTTTCTAGAACAGCATCCCAAAGGTTGTAAAGAAGGCTCGTTTCAGTGTCTCTAGGACTGCTACAAATGTGAGAGCTGCACTCTAGGAGACTAGGTCACCTACATAGGCCCTTTGCTTAGTCACAGATGTCACAGGCCTTGTATCAGCCACAGACCGCAGCTCTCGGATGAGTGTGAATGGAATTGGGCTGTATTTTGGGTTTGGGGGGCAGTGCTCAGTGCTGAAAGTGAACCCAGGGCCTCCCATGTACTCAGCAAGGACCCTACACTAATCTGCACCTCAGTCTAGAATCACACATTTCTAACACACAAGTTCACAAAGTTCCTGGCGGGAGTCTGGGTACCATGCTTTGAGGAATAGCTTAGTCACATGGCAGTGATGTGAGCTGGCATGGCCCTGGGATTGCTACAACGTTACAGGAAGACATTCCTCTCCCAAGAAAATAGACCCCTAGCTATTAAGACAATGTGTTCTTCATGGAGCCAAGGAAGTGTGTGTCTTCTTGCATGTGGAGTAGTATTTGACAATCTAAGCAACTAAGCAACTTGTTCCAGCAACTAGACTGGAACTGCTGGAAACTCATAGAACATGCCTGGCAGATATCTGAGACACCTTTAACACTGTAAAGATGGCAAGAATGAGAACCCAGGCCAGGCGGTGGTGGTGCACGCCTTTAATCCCAGCACTAGGGAGGCAGAGGCAGGCGGATCTCTGAGTTCGAGGCCAGCCTGGTCTACAAGAGCTAGTTAGTTCCAGGACAGGCTCTAGAAACTACAGGGAAACCTGTCTCGAGAAACCAAAAAAAAAAAAAAAAAAAATGAAGAAGAAGAAGAACCCAGGCTTTGAATCCAGCACACAGAATGGGCTTCTGAGCCTCTTTCTCCTGAGCTGATGATATGTCAATTTAATTATAACTTTTTTTTGAGACGGGAAATCTTATTATGTTGCCGAGGCTGGCCTGAACATCTAGGATCAAGCAATCTTCTTGCCTCAGTTTCCCAAGTAGCTGAGACTGCAGGCATATGCCATCATGCCAGGTTTCTTCATTTGTTTTTAATCCTAAGAGAGGATTCTAGGGTCAACAGCAAAGGTGTCGCTAGCTGAATTCTGAGGTGCACAACCTGCCGTGTTACTTACTTGAGAAAGGTGGAGAATCGGCTTGTTTTCTTGTTTGATTTTACCTTGAAAGTCTATAGGGTGGCTCATTAATTCCCATTCATAGCTGTAAGTTGTGTCTGAGAACAAGTCAGAAACATGAATGCTTATCAATTCTGAGATAACCCCAAGGAAGAGAGAGCCTTAAACCAATAGTACCAATTGCCTTAGAAGCACGGAACTTAGCTTTCAACCCTTATCCCAGTAAAAAATCACAAGGCTTCTGTGTCTTTGCAAATAAAGAAAAACAAGCACAAAAACAATTTACCATGAAAGTATACAAATGATAGAAAATAGAATCTAAAGATTAAGCCTTCCCAATGTCACTGTTAACATTTGAAAACCTTCCTTCTAAGCTGTTTCCAATGTCTTTTAAAAAAAAAATAAGGCAGGCTCTCACTATGTAGCTCTGGCTGACCTGGAATTCACTAAGTAGACCAAGACCAAAGTGTCTTCCAACTCACAGAGATCTGAGTGTCTCCGCTTCCCTAATACAAAACCACACCCAGCTCTACAATACACCTAAACTGTATAGAGTATACTGTATAATCCACTGTATCTTTTCTCCTTTTGATGAAAAGTGAATAGATTTCAACTCATTTGGTCTCTATAGAGATTTGTCTAAGCCACAAAGTTACTTAAACATCTCTGTCTTGAACTAAAACTGTCTGAAGTCTTTAGATAGCAGTGTTGTAGCTCAGCTCAGCTCAAAGGACTGAGATATAGATGACAGGCATGACTGTGTCTATTTATGAAACTTTGACCCATGTGACCTGGGTGAGAACCAAAGAATTTAAGAATGATCTAATTAAGGAAGAGTGCACTGATAGGCTATAGGAATGGTTCAAATGCTCAGGAATAGTGGGACACTCCTGGGTAAGGAGAAGGTAATCATTGTCAACTTGGCATTGTATTTAAATTTATATATGTATTTTACATGTGTTTATGTGTGTAAATATGTATGTGTGCATGTGTGTGTGATATGTGTGTACTATGAATGTGTGTGTGTGAGTATAGGTATATGTGTGTGTATCATGGTACGTGTGTAGAAGTATGAAGATAGCTCAGGTGGGATTATAGACATGTGACCACATCTGGCTTTCCATAAGTTCTAGATATCGGAACACAGATTCTCAAGCTTGTGTGGCAGGTGCTTCCTCCATGGCACCTCCCTAGCCCCTGGACATTTTGAGCAGCTGATCTGGAGTATTATGAGAGCTGCTCAGCTATGTTTCTAGTACTACAGCATCAGCAAGCAAGCCTCCTGTTACATGCCACCCATCTTCTCACAATGGGCTCTTCCTGGCCCCTGGCCCCTGGCCCCTGGCCCGTGATGTCACAGATCAAGGCCTTGCACACGGCAATCCCTCCTCCCTGTTTCTTCCAGTGTTGTGACCTTCCAGGCTGAGCAGTTAAAGATTATGCACTATCTTGAACTTCCTAGACACCTACTGCAGTTATGCTAACACAGTAAACTTCAGCCATCTCCTGTTGTGGAATACGGAAAGGATGTATCAAATCTATAGTCTGTGGAGACCTAGGTGAAAACACCCCAGTTCTGCCCGAGGCCCAGTCACCCAAAAATGTCAAACTCTTACCTGCAGAGGGCGCTGGCTCAACAGAGGCCTTCAGTTCCGCTTCGCTGTTTGGTAAGGTTATCACAAGGTTATCTCCAGCAGACACTGCCAGCGCCTTTACTAAAAATTAATTAGAAACAGTGCATCCCGTTATGTAATACAAAAAATATACCTGTTTTTAGAATTGCCATTCCTCATATAATTTTATTAAGGCACTCCACCCTGGTCTAGTGCCCTCTGTTATGTTGCAAGATAGACTTTGCCAATTTCAAACTTTCTACATGAGTTGGCACGGTGAAGAAACTAATCATTCAGAATGAGCTGTGTGTCAGGCGGTAGTTTACCAATAGGTGGAGGACTACTGATTGAGTTTGTTATCTCTGTTGCAACCAGCTTTTCCTGACTCCCTGGGGAGCGGTCCTTACTTACAAATAGGTCAATAGTGTTGATAAGTGTCTCAGCGTCATTAGCCATATGCCCAGATCCCGGGGCCCCTCATAAATGACGACTAATGGCTTTGCTCTTGGAGCCTTTCCAACAGGAAATCCAGGCAAGCTCAATATGAAAAGGTAATTTCACTCCAGCGACAGAGGCATTAACTCCCCTCAAAGCACTTACCTGCTAATGCACCGAAGCTCGTTTACTGCACAGTCTGAAGGGCATCGCTACAGTCCTGCTGGGGTTTGTCTCAGCTGGCTACTAGTTTCACTGTCCTTTGTGTTTGGTTCAGAATAAACTATTTGAGTTGAGTTTTCTGTGACCTTAACCCCCCCCCCCAAACCAAGCTTTCTAAGCGCTGAGAAAGACTGTGCCATGCTCAAAGACACCCCAATATTCCCATATCACCATTAGCACCCAGGGAGCCAATCCCAGGGCAGCTTCTCTTCCTCTCATAGCTTCTCTTTCACTATAATCCTCTCCTCTCTGAAGTTCAGGATCAAAGTCAGTAAGGGTGAAGGTTAAAAAGCATCAGGGAATCAGAACCGAATAGCACTGGCTCAGGGCGGCATCTGGGATACCAGTCAGGTCTCAAATGTAGCTGAACTTTTATGTTGGTAGGGTGTTATTAGTAGTATTACTTATATTATTGTTGTTGTTGTTGTTATAGACAGAACTGTATATAGTCCAGGCTGGTCTCTTTCTTCCTATGCATCCAGAGACGATCTTGAACTCCTGACCTGCCTGCCTTCGCTTCCCAAGTGCTGGGATGATCAACTTACACCTCCATACACACTTGAGTTCAGCCTTTGAGCCAGGCTGTAGCTACAGCCACCCTCATCTTCCGGTTGACATTGGAAACACTAGCCTCCGCTCACCCTCTGGACAATAGAACTTATTTTAGTTTTTATTTAATTTTCCCGTTGCTGTAACAAAGTCCCTGACAGAAGTGACTTGAGGAAGGAGGCTTACAGTATGAGGACACAGACTGACTGTCAAGGCAGGGAAGGCAAGGCGGTGGGAGCGTAAGGCAGCCAATCACATAATATCCACAGTCAGGAAGCAGAGAAAGATGAGCCCTGGTGCTCAGCTCACCTTTTCCTTTTTGTGCTGTCCAGTCCCTACCCCCAGGGAAAGGGGCTGCTCACAGCTCAGGTCTTCCCACCTGGGTGAACCAGATCTAGATAACCCTTCCCATCCTAGACTCCTTCCTAGCTTGCCTTCCCCACCCACAAAGCCAGCTCTAGCAGATCTCCTTCTGGTTCTTCCAAAATGTTGTTGTGAGTCTTTTTCTTCTCTTCCACACAAGATGGAAGAGATCACTCATGGTGCTGAGGTTTAGAGACAACACTCTCAAGACTAGTGATTTCCCTTGGAGAGAAGCCTTAGAAGCTAGAGACCATTGTAGGCCCTTCTGACCCACCATTTTCTTCTAGTGCCAGCACCAGTACGGGCTTTCTGCAGTTCCCTGTCTCCCCCTCAAAGTCACACCCAAAGAACATACTTTCTTCCTGAAGTACACAACAGAATACACAACCAGAAATACACAGCCCTCACTACTATTAGAACATGTGTTGCTCCTACTACCCCATGTGAACTGGCTCGCCCTAACCTGCCTGTCTCCTCCCCTCCCTCAGAGAGCCGCAGAGGGAAAAGACAGCATACCAGTCACTTTTTACTCTGGTTACGCAGCATGGTGTCGGCTCTGTGTCTGTCTCGAGACTGGGACCGAAGGGAGGAGTAAACCTTAAACACTGTCCCTGCAAGATTCTGCCTCTGTGGTAAATGTCTTCTAATTGTGTTCTTCGAGAGTTACCTGTCCTGGAAGAAGTAGTAGGTGACACAGTGGTCGAAGACGGGGTCAGCCCAGGGAGAACTGTACTGGTGAGAAATGTTGGGGTGCTGCTTTCTGTGTCCCATGGAGGGACTGTGGGAACAGAGTCTTTCTCTACTGTGACTGGGCTGGACTCCAGGCTGGCATGCGGAGGATTATGGGAAGGTGTTAGAACCTGTGGGATAAATTAACAAGGGGTATTGTTATGAAAAAAACATTCATTTGGGTTGGACAACACAAATATAGGCAGTGGATTGTTTGTGCCCACCCCCCTCCAAATTCATGATGGAACTGGTGCCACGAGATGGTTTTTAGGTGAGGGGAGGCAGAGTAGGTGGTCAGGTCAAGGGAGTGAGAACCTTCGTGAATAGAATCAGTGCCTTCATTATAATGAGGCAGAGCTCTGTGGTGGTAAAGGCCTAATTAAAACATCAAGAGGCTGAGGCAGCAAGATTGCTGATTTTGAGGTGAACTTTGGCCATATAGCAAGACCTTGTTTCAAAGGAGAAAATGAGGAGAGGGAAGAAGAGAAGGGGGAAGAGGAAAAAAAGAGAAGAAAAGAGAAAGAAGAGGCAAGAGGGAAGGGGAAGGGCCAGAGGAAGGAATGGCTGACCTGGCCTTCACCCTCCACGAGACTGATCTTGATGGGTTTTCTATAGATACTCTCTTCAGCAGTGCTGTGGCATGAATAACGCTGCTATGTGACAGTCTTTGCATGGAGAGATGTGTTTATCCCTCTCAAGTGCACACTAGAGAAGCTGCTGGTCATGTGCTGGGGCGATGGGATGTGTTACTGTTTAAAAGCTCAGGAGCAGCAAGCCAGTTTCCCAAGGCATTCGCATTGCTGTGCACTCCATCAGCCACGTGTGAGCCCTGCAGCTTCTCTGCTAACCCTTCCCTAGGTCAGGCTTTGCTGCTGCTGCTGCTGCTGCTGCTCCTGCTGCTCCTGCTGCTGCTGCTGCTGCTACTGCAACTCAGGGCTATGGACCTTGGGCGACACCCTACCCCAGTCTTGTTTTTATTTTTTCTAGTATTTTATTCTAGCCGTACTAATAGGCATGAGGTAGTATCATTGCACTTTGGATTCAACCTCTTTTACACATTTATTTATCCTGAGTGCTGGGGTTACCATTCACCCTTCACCAATTTTTAAGTCGGGTTGTTTTCTTATTACTGAGTTGTAAAACTAACATTTCTGCATGTTAAGTTATGATACATGATTTACAAATATTTTACTCCATTCTATGGGTTGTCTTCTCTTTCTTGATGTTCTTATTTGGGATGCAAAAGTATTTACTTCTGATGAAGTCAATTTATTCTTTTTGTAATTTTTATTAAGTTTTTTGCTTGTTTCTTTGTTTTGAGACAGGGTTCTCTAAGTAGCTCTGGCTGTCCTGAAATTTACAACATAGACTAGTTTGGTCTCAAACTCAAGCAATCCTTCTGCCTCTGTTTCCTGAGTTCTGGGATTAAAGATGCACAGCTTCATTATTGCCAATTTTTTTTTTTTTTTTTGGTTTTTCGAGACAGGGTTTCCCTGTAGTTTCTAGAGCCTGTCCTGGACCTAGCTCCTGTAGACCAGGCTGGCCTCGAACTCAGAGATCCGCCTGCCTCTGCCTCCCGAGTGCTGGGATTAAAGGCGTGCGCCACCACCGCCCGGCTATTGCCAATTTTTGATGTCCTGTAACTCCCCCCCCCCCCCGATTATCTAAACCTAGTTACCAAGGTTACCACTGTTTTAACTCTTTTCATTTAGGTCTTTAGTACATCTTGAGTTCTTTCTTTTTTTATATAAGAAAGCTACACCTCAGTCTTTTGCATTTATTATTGGGACTTTGAAAATGAAACCCCAAACCAAATGCTTCAAAAGCCAAGTTTTTCTCTGGCCTTCTCCTGTGCCTGTATCTTATTCTCCGCAGAAGCTAGAAGTCCTTTTCCCAAGTATATCAAGAATCTTACAAGCTGGGCGGTGGTGGGGCACGCCTTTAATCCCAGCACTCGGGAGGCAGAGGCAGGCGGATCTCTGAGTTCGAGGCCAGTCTGGTCTACAAGAGCTAATTCCAGGACAGGCTCTAGAAACTACAGGGAAACCCTGTCTCGAAAAACAAACAAAAAACAAAACAAAACAAAAAAATCTTACACACTATTTTCCTTTTAAAGTCTTAAAGGAGCTAGAGAGGTAGCTCGGTGGGTAGAGAGCTTGCCTAGCATGGTCAAGTCCCTAAGTTGTAGCTAAACACACATAAAACAGTAGAACCTGGGGATCCCAGGGCTCAGGAGGCAGAGGCAGGGAAATCTCTGTGAGTTCACAGCCAGAGCCCCTGCCTGCAAATAATCAGGTAATAAAATAAAAATAGGAATCCTGGAAGTGTTCCACGTCCTCCAATCCCTTCCTTCTGACTACCTTCAGATCTCTGTCACACGCCCAGATTCTTACATTCTCTCTCTCTCGACCACGCAGCCACTGAGTTCTCCATCAGTTCTGACCTCACGGGATTTCATCCCATCTCTCCTCTCCCAGCAGTGCTTACTCAGCCTTGGGTTTCCTCCCTTGCCCACCCCAGCACGTCTCGAGCACACTCACCTCTTTTCCAGAGCTATTACTTGGTTGTTCTTGGAGCTGTAAAGTCTCTCTCTCCATCTCCTCTCCTGAAGGTAATGTGGTTACAGAGGGGGACCACACGCTGCTCACTGCTGAGTACCCCGGGGTAGGGGACCAAGTGGACTCATTCAGGGCCTCCAGCTGCTGCTGGTCCAGTGATTGGCGTGTGGGGTCCTGCAGCCTCTCTGTGGAAGTAGCTGAGCTGTCTCCTACAGATGAGACATTGAAACCTCCTTCGCTGCCGGGCAGCAGGCTCCAGTCGGGGTACTCGATGCTGCCTCTGGGGTCCTGTTGGTTGGAGGGCTGCAGGAGGCCCCGCTCCAGTTCTTTGTAGTCATCTGAGTACTCGGCAGTCTCCTCTGGACCCGGACCCCTGTCTTTGCCTAGAAAGGGCAAGTCCTTCCTGAGATCATCAAGGGAGTCTCCCCAAGCTCCGGAGGGGGAACCCCTGCCCAGCATCATGTCTCCGTAGTCCAGCAGCTGCTCGGGCTTCGGGACAGGTCTGTGCACAAAAGTGAGGTAAGAGCGGATGGGGCTTGTCGTCCTGGGCTCGCAGTTCTCCGGGTGCACGCAGTTTACCAGGTAGCAGCTGCCCTCAAACCACCAGGCCAGGTCGCAGCTGGGCAGGTCACAGCAAGCAGCCGTGCAGTCTCCCGCGGAGAAGGTTTGAGACGCCCGCATGATTCTAATAGTTTCCAGGTTAGGTGAAATGATGGCGTTGGAGAAAGTCCTCCCCGCACTGCACTGCTGGCACCTGACACCTGAAGACCAGAAAGGGGCCAACACTCAACACCAAAAGGCAGATTAGTAAGTAGACAAACTTCAAAAGAAGAAACACAAATGGCCAGTAAATGTTGGAGAAAATATCCAAGCTGTATAGTACACCTGTAATGCCAGCGCTTTGGAGATGGAGACAGGAGTTCGAGGTCATCCTTGAGAGCTGGAGGCCAGCATGGTAAACTACATGGAACCTGGTCTCAAGAAACCAAACAGAACCGAAGTTCATATGCAGAATCTAGATTTTTTTAAAACACATTTTTTTTTAAAGATTTTATTTATTTATTATGTATACAACATTCTGCCTCCATGTATGCCTGCAAGCCAGAAGAGGGCGCCAGATCTCATTATATATGGTTGTGAGCCACCATGTGGTTGCTGGGAATTGAACTCAGGTCCTCTGGAAGAACAGTCAATGCTCTTAACCACTGAGCCATCTCTCCAGCCCCCAGAATCTAGATTTAAAGACATATGACATTCATGCACGTATTTGCACACACGCATACCATGAGGGAAACTACAGGAAGAGCAAGGTTCTGAAAGGAGGGGCAGCAGAGGATAATGCAGGGAAGGCTGCTGGCAGGCCATCATGCTTCCCCTAGGTTCACATGTATAAACATATATGTGACATGAAAGGAAAAGCGTGGGCTGGAGAGGTGGCTCAGTGGTTAAGAGCACTGACTGCTCTTCCAGAGGAGCCAGGTCCAATTCCAGCATCCACATGGCAGCTAACAACTGTTTGTAACTCCAAGATCTAACACCCTAACAGGACATACATGTAGACAAAACACCAATGCACATAAAAATAAAATAAATTATTTATTAAAAAAAAAAAGGGAAAAGCACAATTTGGAGGGAGGAGGGATGGGAGAGGAAACGGGGCTACAACAATGATACACGTGTATGAAATGCCGCAGTGAAGCCTTTCTTTAAAAAGGCTTTATATTTATTTGCTTTTGTGTGTGCATGCACACACATGTACCATGAAGGTCAGAAGACAACTTATGGGAGTTGGCTCTTTCTTTCTACCATGTAGGTCTCAGAGAATAAACTTACTAGGTTATTGGGTTTGACAGCAAGTTCCCCCTCAACCTGCTGAGCCATCTTGCTGGCCCAAAGCCTATTGTTTTGTACTAAAAACATAAAATATATATATATATATATATATATTATTTGTATAAAATCACACATGTGGGTGTATGCATGTAAGTACGTATGTATATATGTATATGCACATCCCAGGGAAGCCACTCTAGAAAACCAGAGGCTCCTCCATCCCTGGCTGTGCATCCATCCGTCACACTTCTCATCCACACAGTCACTGTCTTTCCACTGGTTCATCCACTTTTCACTCACTCATCCACCCACCCACCCACCAACTTGCCCATCCATTCCTCTATTCTTCCTCTTATCCACCCACCCCTCTGTTCCTCTACCTTTCTATCCACATATATTGTTCCAACTATTCATGTGCCTTTTTACCTGTGCATTCTGCCTCTTCATATGATTCCGTTCTTCTCTGCTTGTGTCTCCTGTTTATGTAACTCACAATAGGCCTTGTATAAAAAAAAATCGTCACAGAAGTAACGGAAAAGTACTGTATCTTTGTTTTGTTGGCGTTGTTAATTATTTTTTTAATCTCACAAGCTATCTGACGGTAGATCAGATAAATGTCATTTGTTCTCAGTACATATCTATAATCAAGTACTGTTTACACCATGTGAAGACTTGTCACTCAGGTTGCTTTAATAAAGAGCTGATTGGCCAGTAGCCAGGTAAGAATTATATTTGGGAAAGCCAAACTAGGAGAATGATGGGAGGAAGAAAGACAGAGTCAGAAGAGACATCAGCCAGCCACTGAGGAAGCAGGACTTGTAGAAAATGAGGTAACAAGCCATGATCCATGTGATAAAGCATAGATAAGAAATATGGGTTAATTTAAATGTAAGAGTTAGCTAATAACAAGCCTGGGCTATTGGCTGAACATTTACAATTAATATTAAGTCTCTGAGTCAGTTAGTCGGGAAGCAGCTGCCAGTTATTTGGCAACAGTTGGGACAGAAAAACTGCCTACAATCAAGTTTTTGTTTGTTTGTTTTGAGAAACATTATATAGTCCTAGCTAATCTGGAACTCACAGAGCTCTGCCTGCCTCTCTTCCCAAGTGCTGTGATTAAAGGCATTAGCCACTATGCCTTGTTTTATTCTACTAGCCAGACTTTCAAAAACAAACTCTCGGTCTCTCTACAGAGTCACTACAGCAGGCGTGTACTGCATGTGCTGGCATGTACTGGCATGTACTGCATGGTGTGTGTGGTCTGTTAGTTTCCATGAAAAAACAATAGAAGCAAACCTTAGCAGCACGGGATTTCCTTTCTAGTAAGGGCTCATCACTGACATTTATTTTAATAAATGTTTTAGTTACAAGAGGACTGTCAGACATTGTTTCTAACAGGAAACATATGGAATAAATAATGCACAAGTATCACCTTAATGCTATGTACACAAGATCACTGGAATAGATTTTTACTAGTACAATGTCAGTAGGACAATGTTAGCATGGTAGATAGCTTGGTAGTCTCATAACACAATGTCAGAGCCAAGAAGACTGCTCAGTGGGTAAAGGCACATGCTGCCAAGACCGATAACCTGAACCCACATGGTAGGAGAAGAAAACTCGTCCCTACAAACTTGCTCCCACACACACCGTGATACTTGTGCACGACAAATGAGTAAGTGCAACACAATGCCAAACATCAGCTCTTATGCAGAGACTCTTTCATCCGATGGAATGAGAATTAGATACACTGCATGCGTTCCTTTTCTAATTCGAAAAGCAGCACATGAAGCTGAGATGGTATTTTCTCCAACACAAATCTAGCTTTTAAATCACATGACTATTTTTGGTCTTTTATGTTTTAGAGAAAAGCTAGATCTCAGACATGGAGAAAACCCTGATTGACCATAGCTGAACACAACAAAACAGCCCTCTTACGAAGATCAAGAGAGGATGGGGTGAAGCAGGGGTAAGGCAACTCCCAACCTCTCAAATGCACAATATTTTTATGGCTACCATTGCATCTATCTCCCCATAACTTATATGAAGAACCGAGCCAGAAGATTCTCCCTCGCCCATGTGGTCAGATGTGCTGTCCTTCACTGAAGGACATGTGTCCTGTCCGACAGCAAGTGAATTCATGCAAAATTATATTTAATGCCTGGCCCTGGCCACAGGAGCCACAGGAATTGGCTTTTACAGCTCTCCCAGGAAACAATGATGTCTCCTGGAAATGCTTTCCTACCTGTGATGGCAGCCAACAGCAGCAAGGAGGACAGGGTCCCTGTAGGGAACACCATTCTGCCTCACAGGATGAGGCTTCCAAGGCAGAGAATTTGGAACAGGCTCCCTTTGGTGGTTGATGAGTCAGATGTGGCCTCTAGAACTTCAAAGAAAACACACACAGAGAGAGAGAGAGAGAGAGAGAGAGAGAGAGAGAGAGAGACAAGGAAGAAGAAAGGGGTAGGTAAATGTGGAAACACGATATTTTTATCATTTATTCATATTAATAGAAAAATTGCCCTATTCACGGAGGGGAGTCATAGCTGAAGCAGCCATCTCTCCAGAGAAGTTTATTAAAATAGCCTGAACAGTTAGTTCCTAAGAAGTTATAAAAATAAATAAATCAGCCAGGCATAGTGGCACATACCTTTAATTCCAACACTCGGGAGGCAGAGGCAGGCAGATTCTGTGAGTTTGAGGCCAGCTTCTACACAGTGAGAGTTCCAGCCAGGACAGCCACGGCTAAATAGTAAGACCCTGCCTCGGAAAAAAAAAAAAAAAAAAGGAAAAAGGAAAGAAAGAATGAAAGATTTTATGTAAACTCACCCTACAAACAGTGGAAATAAAGACCAATCAAGGGAGGAAAAACAAGGCTCTAGCCAGGTGGTGGTGGCGCACGCCTTTAATCTCAGCACTCAAGAGGCAGAGGCAGGTGGATCTCTGTGAGTTTGAGGCCAGCCTGGTCTACAAGAGCTAGTGCCAGGACAGGCTCCAAAGCTACAGAGAAATCCTGTCTCAAAAAACCAAAAAAAAAAAAAAAAAAAGCTCTATATTCACAGAGTGTTATGGCAAAGAATTCAGTCACTACCAATTGATGGAGACTCAAAGGCAGAGGAAAGGAAACTTTGTATAACGGAGGAAGGGAAGGCTCTCCTGGAACTTGCTTTGTTTTCTTTTTCTTTTTTTCCTCAAGACAGGGTTTCCCTGTAGCTTTGGAGCCTATCCTAGAACAAGCTCTTATAGACCAGGTTGGACTCGAACTCACAGAGACTCGCCTGTCTCTGCCTCCCGAGTACTGGGATTAAAGGCTTGCGCCACCACTGCCCAGCGAAACTTGCTTTGTAGACCAGGCTGGCCTCCAGCTCACAGAGATCCACCTGATGGAAGCATTTTCTTACTTGCTGCTAACTGCTGTAGAAGCTATTATTTAGTCTCATAAAACACTAGGGCTAGCAATCCAGCTGCCTAGGAGTCTGCTGGCAGGCAAGCTTCCTGAACTGTTTTATTACAGATAAAGGTTGGGTTCCTGGGCAGGTTTCTACTTTTATATACGGTTCAGCTGCTGGCATTTGCACCCTTGTGGTACAGTCAGTTCTAGTTATACCATTGGTTACTCCTGTTTCTGGAGATAGTTCAGCGCTCCTGTGCTTTGCTCTGCTCCCTTGGAGTTTGCTGTCTCAGCCTACTTTGGCCTAAGCTGCTGGCTTTGATCTGTTTCTGTAAATCGTGGTCTGGATCCCCTCCTGCAGAAGTCCTTGGCTTGGAGTTGAACCTGTTCTGGTGGAGATCACTGACTCTGAATCTGGTCACTGGCTCAGTCCTGATCCACCAGTGTCTCCGGACTGGGTTGGCTTCTGGGACTGTATTTGCTCCCGGCTTCTGCTCCTTGTAGAGCTCATTTCTTCAGGCTCTCTCTGTCCCAGGTGGCTCATTCAGTTCCACTCCCATGGGATTTGTTGCCCAAGGTGGAGTTCCTTGCCTCAGGGCAACTTTGGCCTAGGTTACCTGCTTTGACCTGTATCTGTAAATCCTGGTCTGGATTTCCTCCTGCAGAAGTCCCTGGGTTGGAGTTGGACCTGGAAAGGTTTCTGGTTCTGGTCTACTGCCTCACAGATCCCAGGCTTGGGTGTGCCTGGACCCACAGAGGACCTGCTCACTTCCTCAGAGGTCCCAGACTCATGCTGGGACCCGCAGAGGTTCCAGGTTCCTGCCTATTCCTTTGATGTCCCAGACCAATGCCTGAATCCACAGATCTACTCTCTCTGAGGTCCCAGACTCATGCCTCATTCCTGCCTATTCCCTCGGAGGACCCAGGTTCACTCACGACATCAGGATTTCTTACAATTAAAAACATGGCCAAGTGGTAGAGGAAGGATTTGCCACAGCGTCTGTGTGAGCACCAGCCACACTGAATTAAGTGTCAGAGGCTGGGAAGAATGTTCCCAAAAGACATGAAAGGTGCTTGGTGGGGCTCAGTGGTACATCGTGTGCTTGCTACATACAAGGCCCTGAGCTTAATCCCAAAACACTAAAAACAGACTAAGAAAGAAATAAAGAACTCATAAGAAATCCTACACCCTCCAAAGTGTGTGGTGGAACAAAGAAACATTGTATGGAAAGCCCACAGACACCAACGACTGAGCAGAAACGTTCTTCAGCAGAAAGTAATTAAAACAGTAATAAAATATTATTACTGTTATTATTTGGAGGATGTGCTGGCCTTGAACTCCTAGGATCAAGCAGCAACATTCCTGCCTCAGCCTCCTTGGTAGCTGGAACCCCAGGCAAGTCACTATGCCTGGCTAGGGAATCTTCACTTATGCCTCTTTTACCTTCCCTCATGTGTTAACAAGGATGGATAATAATAATTCTTCCCAAATAAACCCTCTTAAGATCTCTTTCAAACATATCAACTGTATTCTAAACCAAAGCTTAAACTGTGGCCCATGACCCATGTAGGGTAATATAATTGAATACGGAGGCTGTGAGAAGTTTGGTAACAGTAGAAAGTTTCTCAACAGCCCAAACCCAAACCGGCTGTGTAACAAATCCGCGATGCCCTGGCCGTGCTCGCCTGTGTTCCATCAAAGGATTTCACTGCAGCCTTGGTTCTGAACACACAGCAGGTGTGCTTTGCTCTGCGTGGAAACTGCAGTGTTTTACTTAAGTAGGAAGTTTTCTACTTGTAGGAAATAAAACGGCTTAATTGTGGGAAAACAAAAGACTTTAGTATTTCTCTGCCATCGTTGCCCAGCCTGTAGGCATCAACTTATTTTTTTTTTTTTAGGATAGTCTTTTTTAATTGAATTGTATTAAGATGGACAAGTACATCAATCCCATTCATATGAAGATTTTCTTTCATCTTTAATGGTAGAAATATCAAAGAATTGATTTAAAATAAGTTTCTTTGGGATTTACTGTCAGCAAGTGTTTAGTATGTATGCCCATTCTATATACCTATATGTCCAGGGTCACATAAAAATGTCTTGGGTAGGGCTGGAGAGATGGCTCAGAGGTTAAGAGCATTGCCTGTTCTTCCAAAGGTCCTGAGTTCAATTCCCAGCAACCACATGGTGGCTCACAACCATCTGTAATGAGGTCTGGTGCCCTCTTCTGGCCTGCAGGGAGACACACAGAATATTGTATACATAATAAATAAATAAAATAAAAAAAAAATGTCTTGGGTAGAGGCTGGAGAGATGGTTCAGAAGTTAAGAGCACTGGCTGTTCTTCCAGAGGTCCTGAGTTCAATTCCCAGCAAACACATGGTGGCTCATAACCATCTATAATAGGATCTGATGCCCTATGCATGCAAACAGAACATACACACACACACACACAATAATATATATATATACATATATATATGTATATATGTATATATATATATTCCAAAAATGTCTTGGGTAAAAAAGCATCATAGTGCAAAAAGATTAAGAAGTCTTGTGTTGCCGGGCGGTGGTGGCGCACGCCTTTAATCCCAGCACTCGGGAGGCAGAGGCAGGCGGATCTTTGTGAGTTCGAGGCCAGCCTGGTCTACAAGAGCTAGTTCCAGGCCAGGCTCTAAAAAAGCTGCAGAGAAACCCTGTCTCGAAAAACCAAAAAAAAAAAAGAAGTCTTGTGTTAAATGATAAGATGGGGATGTGCCTTTCTTTGAGTGTTTCTTCCTTAGTGTTATTTAAAATAACAGCTCACTTTGTCACCAGTGTCCAAGGCTTTGTGCAATGTCGTACAGGGTTTTTTTTCCTAGAAGTTTTCTCAGTGTGGTCATAACAACCACCATGACAATATTACTTTTTGTGCCCCACACCTGGTGAAACTAAGGTGCAAAAGAGATGGCTCAGTGGGCAAGCGTGCTTGCTGCAGAAGCACAGGGACCTAAGTTCAGGTCCCCAGCATTCACATAAAAAGTTGGGCATGGGTCGTAGTTACCCATGCATTAGTATGTGCAGGGGCATGGGTCGTAGTTACCCATGCAGTAGTATGTGCAGGGGCATGGGTCGTAGTTACCCATGCAGTGGTATGTGCAGGGGCATGGGTCGTAGTTACCCATGCAGTGGTATGTGCAGGGGCATGGGTCGTAGTTACCCATGCAGTAGTAAGTGCAGGGGCATGGGTAGTGGTTACCCATGCAGTAGTATGTGCAGAGGCATGGGTACTGGTTACCCATGCAGTAGTATGTGCAGGAGTTAAGCGCACTTGCTGCTTTTGCAGAGGACTGGGTTCGGCTCCCAGCCCCCACATGGTGACTCACAACCACTGGAAACTTCAGTTCCTCCCCTTCTCTCTTCCCCTTCTTTCTTCATTTCTTCTTTCCTCCTCTCTATTCCTCCTCCCTCTCTCAATTCCTTTTTCTTTATTATGTTATTGTTGCTGCTTATTAATGGGTTGTAAAATGTTCAAGTTTCCATAAAATCATAGTAGACAGAGTGAATAATAGTTGCTTTGTTAAAATTTCAAATACATTAAAGCCAAAATCTTTTAACCATTTATTAATTAATTTTTTAAGTGGCAGATACAGTCTAGATGCTGAAATCATCCATCTGATCACTACCAAATGCTCCCTTTACAAAGTGAAATGCTAATCCAAGCCCTCAAGTGACAGAAGCAGGATGATCACAAGTTCAAGACCAGCCTGGGCTACAAGAAACTCTGTTTCAAAAGAGACACAGCATAAGTGCTGGAGAGATGGCTCAGGTGATCTACAGGTTCTGCTGATGTGCAGAATGGAAGGTAGAAGCTGCGGACAAAGTCCAGGGAGACTCAGCAAACAGAAGGAACAGGATTGCCATTACTCAAAGTCAGAAAGAGTTCAAGGGAACTGTACCAGAGCTGCTGTGCAGGACACTGTGGGGAGCCAGATCACCCCAGACTTTCTCAGAGGCCTGGATGGAAGGACAAAGGGAAATTTATTTCTGCATCCGTGTCCAGAAACAGATTTGGCAAGGGCCACCTGAGGTTGGAGCCAGTGCCTGGGAGGTGTCAATGCTGCAGCTTCTGGGGAGCCGACTCTTCCCCCTGTGCTGTGGTTATCAGCCCGAAGACAGCTGTGACTGAGGTATTCTGTGTTCTCTTTGCCATCATTGTCTGATTTAGCTCACTGCTGAGAGTGGCCATTTCCCTCCTGCTAACAGTATATAAGAGGCCGTACTTAACAAACTTGCTTGGCAGAAAACACAGTTTGTGCAAAGCCTCCCAACCCCAGATTTTATATTCTCTATCATCTGTCTTCTCCCTCTCTCTTATCTCCTGGCACCTCCCCATCAGGACACTGTCACTGAAAAACGACCTGCTAGTCCAGGTAGGAGCACAGAGAGGGACTAGGGACAAACTAGGTTCATCCTCAGAGAGGCAGAATTCAAGATTACAAGCCTGCTGAAGACCACTAGGAAAAAGAATGAAAGGTGCTGAGCAATGAACTGGAGGAGAGGGGAAAAGGGATGTGTGATCTATCATCAAAACAGCATGTCTGGGGCTGGAAAGATGGTTCAGTGGTTAAGAGCACTGGCTGCTCTTCCAGAGGACCTGGGTTCAATTCCTAGCACCCACATGGCATCTCATTATTACAGTTCCAGGGGATCCTATAGCCACTGATTGGCCAGTATCCAGGCAGGAAGTATAGGTGGGAGAGCCAGACAGGAAGTAGAAGTGGGGCAAGGAGAACAGGAGAATTCTGGGAAGAGGGAAGCTCCCTCGGGAGTCCTGTCCAGACACGGAAGAAGCAGGATGTGACCTACCCCACTGAAAAAGGTACCGAGCCATGTGGCTAAAATAGATAAGAATAATGGGTTAATATAAGTTATAAGAGCTAATACGAAGCCTGAGCTAACGGGCCAATCAGTTTATAACTCATGGAGACCTCTGTGTGATTTCTTTGGGGCTAAACAGCTGTGGGACCTGGTGGGAGGACAGAAACCCTGACAAGCAGGCCCTCCATGTTACAATGGAAGAGCAGGGATTTTACAGCTTTCCCATTGGGAAGACAATCCTTCATTCTTAACATTCCTGGTTTCTCTGGAGATCTGTGGGCACAAAGACCTTTGTGCTGTGTTCATGGTGCTTTTATCACAGTGATAGAAATTCTAAGCAAAACAGACTTTATTTCATCTTATAACTTGTAGTCTACCATGCAGAAGTGTCAGGGCAGGAAGTCAAGGCACTCAGAAACCTGGAGGCAGGAACTGCAGCAGAGGTCATGGAGAAATGCTGCCTACTGGCTTGCTTGCTTAGTTTGATCAGTCTACCTCCTTATACATCTCAGAACCACCTGCCCAGGGGTGGCACCATCTACTGTGAACTGGACCCTGATGTGATATTCTCCTCTGTATGCTGTGAATACCATTGGTTAATAAAGAATCTGTCTTGGACCTGGCAGGGCAGAATAGAGGTTGGTCAGAGGAGGGGGACTAAACTGAATGCTGGGAGAAAGAAGGTGGAGTTGGAAAGGTGCCATGTATCCCTCAGAGGGGAAACATGCAAACTGCCAGCTGGAACCACAAGCCTTGTGATAACATATAAACTAATGGAAATGGACTAATTCTAGAAGTAAGAGCTAGCTAGCAATACACTTAAGTGTGATTGGCTAAGCATTGATTTATTAGTATAGTTTCTCTGTGATTATTTTGGGAGTCTGAGCAGCTGTCCTACAATAAGACCCTCCTACACTGATCACCAACCGAAAAAATGTTTAACTGGGGAAAGACAGCAGGCCTTACAATGGCAGCTTGAGCCACTGGAATGGCTGGTATTTCACCTCACACCAACTTCTTCAGTGTCTAACTCAGATAAACTGGGGAGGAGGATGGGGAATTCTGTAAATGGTGTCTATAAACAAAATAAATAAAAATATTACCTGAAAAAAAGAATAGAAGAAAATGCACTGCAGACTTGCTTACAGGCCAATCCTGCAGAAATATTTTTTTCAGTTAAGATTCTTTCTTCCCAGATGACCCTGGCTTGTATGGAATAGATATTAAAAACTAACCCACACAGTGACTAATGCTCTTGCATGGTCAGAAGGACCTGCAAGAAAGTATCGATGCTTGAGAGGAGGAGGAAGCAACACGCAAAGTGTTTTCTGATCGGGAGAGTGTCCCACTTTGCAGTCAACAGGGGTTTACATCACAGGCCGCAATTCCTGGCTGCTTCAGCAGGAACCAAGAAGAGACAGCTCCAGTCCGACTGACCCCACACACAAAACCTGCAGCCACAGAGATTCCTGCTGTTTCCAGAGCTGCCAGCTTCCTGAGCTTAAAATCCTGTTCTCTGCTTCCTGGGCCAATGACTAACAAGGGAGAGAAGGTTGGCAATCGGCTCCTGATGTAGGTCGCCATTTGATTGAGAACATGGAGCCAAGGATCTTGAGCTCGATATTCAGACAGGCAAAACTCTCCACAGCTACTTTAAAAGGTCACCTGTCACCTGGGCTGCAGCTGTGGAAGCTGCTCTCCTCCCAGCTAGGAAGATGCCCGGTCCTGCAATGACAGGCCACAACACTCGGAGTCTTACTCGGTCTTCAATTGTTTCCTAAAGACAACTCTACTGCCTTGTGCCATCTGTTCCACCAAAACAGACAGGGAGACTTAAACCCAAGCTTCTTCAAATGTAGGTCTCAACTACATGTGAAGGTGACAAAATGTATGGCAATAGCCAAAGGATTCTGAACACTTAATAACCAGACTATTATAAAAAAATCGAACACCTGATTCTAAGATGAGCCTGACAGTGTTATCATGTGGCTTCACTGAAGTCTTCATTCTGCACACACAACTCACAACTTTGTACTGCACCTCTGGTCACACCACATATCCTCAGCGGATGCTACCTGGAACACCTCGGCTCAGATTAGAGGCCACTCTGTGCTATGAATCACAGTGTCTTGACTGTACAAAGTTCTCTGCTCTTACAGAAACAGAATGGCATGGTTACAGAAAATAAAGGCTCTTTAGTATTAGCCTGCTGTCACCTTCAACTTGTAAGCATCAGGTGAGTGCATCTTGGGGCTAGAATATGGCTCTGTAGGTACTGCGCTTGTTGAGCAAGCATGAGGACAAGTTTGGATCTCTGGAACCCACAGAAAAACTAGGCATGGTGGCACATTCCTAACACCCAGCACTGGGGTAGGGAGGCAGGAGGATCTCATTAGCCAATCTGTATAATCAAAACAGCAAGCTCCAGGCTCAGTGGGAGACCTTGCTCGGGAAAATAAGATGTTTGGGAGCTGGAGAGACAGCTTAGTAGGTAAGAGCCCATGCTGCTCTATCAGGGTAGAACTCAGGTTCCAGCACCCACACTGGGTGGCTCACAAATGCCTGTAAGTCCAGCTCCAGGGATCCAAAGCCACCTTCTGGCAGCAGTAATGGCCCTCAATCCAGCTCCAGTCTCTGCTCTATCTGAGGTGGCTACAGCTACAGAGGTGCAGGGCAAAGATCTGACAGCTGCCAGTCAAGTGGCAAAGCCATTCACCCTCACAGTTAAGGCCTTGGGTCATTTAAAGGGAGGACAAGGTGCCAGTGAGATAGTTCAGGGGTTAAAGTTTTTTATGCAGTAGCCCAGGGACCCGAGTCCTATCTTGGAACCTACATAAAGGTGGAAGGAGAGAACCAACTCCACAAAGTTGTCTGCTGACCTCCACACGCATTCTGTGGCTCAGTCTCCCACAAACACACATTACACATTCATACAATAACAAGTTCCTTAAAAAAATAAAAGACAAAAACACTGAGATGTTTATAAGCAAGATCCAACACAAAATTATCATTCTTTACCAGTAAATTCTATATAACACTTTCTGTGTTAGTCAGGGTTCTTTCAGAGAACAGATCTGATAGAGGGGTGGAGTGTGTACTCTGTGTGTGTGTGTGTGTGTGTAAAGGGGATTTATTAGAATGGCTTACAGGCTTTGATATAGTTAGTCCAGCAATGACTGTCTACCAACACAAGATCCAAGTATCTAGTAGTTTTTAGTCTGTGGGGCTGGATGTCTGAGCTGGTCTTCAGTATAGACTGGAGTCCCAAAGAAGTAGGCTCTAGAGCCCGTGGAAGAATGGATTGGCAGTCAAAGAGAAAGCAAGCAGGCTAAGAGGACAAGCTTCCTTCTTCTGTGTTCTTTATATGGGCTGCCAGCTGAAGGTGTAGCACAGATTAAAGGTGGATCTTCCTATCTCAAAAGATCTAGACTAAAGGTCTATCTTCCCACTTCAAAAGTGCTGGATTAAAAATAGGTCTTTCCACTTCAAGTTATATAATTATGAAAAAAATCCCTCACTAGTAGACATCCTGCACACTGCAATGGAGACTTGATTTGAGTATAGAATTATTGTGGAATATTTGTTTAAGATGTGTTACACTTGTTTATCCTTTGAAAATTTTGCTTAATGATGCAAAGATGTGTTGCATTTTTTATGTTGCATTTCTTTAATTCTGTAAAGCTGTGTTATTTTGCCTGTCTAAAACACCTGATTGATCTAATAAAGAACTGAGCAACCAATAGCAAGTCAGGAGAGAGACATAGGGGGGCTGCTAGGCAGAGAGAATAGGAGGAGGAGAAGCGAGAAAAAGAGGAGAGGAGGGGGCCAGGAGCCAGTCACTGCATTCCATGGTACATGTATTAAAAGTCAAAGAATAACTTCGGGGAACCAGTTCTCATTCAACCATGAAGGCCCCAGGGCTCAGACTCAGATTGTCATGTTTGCTGGAAGATGCCTTTACCTACTAAGCCATCTCCCTGGCCCTGGTGGTAGGGTTTTGTTGTTGGGTGGTTTTTGTTGCTATTTGTTTGTTTGTTTTGTTTTGTAGATTTCTTTTTTACACAGGGTGCCAAGCAACCCACATGAATTTCAAATTTACTATGTAGCCAAGGATGACCTTGAATTTGAGTTCCTTCTGCCTCCCTCTTCCAAGTGCTGGAATCACAGACGTATGTATGCACAATTTTTATTAGTCAACTGTACTTCACAAAGCTAATGGAAAAAATGTAATGCAAGGGTCGAAAGCCTCTGAGAATTGGTAGAAAACAAAATTTCCCCAGTCTAATGCACTCTAAGCAGGTGCACACTGTGAATTCGGATCCTTCGAAAATGCATTTGGAACTTACACGTATTTGAAGACGTGTAATGGAAAGGGCAGAGCTCTAATGGCTGGGATTCATGTTATGTGGTTTTCTGACACAGGGTCTATGTTGTCTTGGCTGTCATGTAAAATAGATTTTTAAAGGAAATAGAACAATAACCTACCAGTTGTTTCATGCCTATTAAATCAAATCTCCTTTCTTGAAATATTAAATGTAATTTACTGGGTATTAAATTGTCATGCACTTAGATTAAATCTGTTATATTTATTGTTTTTACAAAGATATTACAAGCCGGGCGGTGGTGGCGCATGCCTTTAATCCCAGCACTCGGGAGGCAGAAGCAGGCGGATCTCTGTGAGTTCGAGGCCAGCCTGGTCTACAAGAGCTAGTTCCAGGACAGGCTCTAAAAAAAGCTGCAGAGAAACCCTGTCTCGAAAAACCAAAAAAAAAAAACAAAACAAAACAAAACAAAAAAAAAACCCAAAGATATTACAAGAAAAGATGTATGAATTTTCTGATGTTTTTAAAGGAACTTGAGTTTATACATCAGAAAAACTTTTGACCACTTAAAATAATTCTACTTCTGGTGCCACATTATTTTGACGAATTTTTTTTCCTGAACACTTTTTATCTCAAAAATAACCTCTACTGAACCGGAAAGGTGGCTCAGTGCCTAAGAGGACTTGCTGCTCTTGCAGAGAACTCCAGTTTGGATCCCAACATTCACACTAGGCAGCTCACAGCCACCTGTAACTCCAACTCCAAAGGACCCTGCACTCTCTCTGGCCTCTGTGGGTACCAGACACATGTAGTATACATAGTCACATAATACAGTTTTTAAATCTTTAAAAACATAACTTTTATTTAGTTTTGTTGTTTATTTCTTTTTGAGACAGGATCTCAATAGACGAAAGCAGCCCAGAATTTGAGAGATGGATCATCCTCCCCGAATGCAGAGATTAAACTGGGTGTGGTGTGGTGGCTCAGGCCTTTAATCCCAGCACCGGAAGCATGCAGATCTCTTGAGTTTGAGGTCAGCCTGGTCTACAGACCAAGTTCCAGGACATACAGGGCTACACAGATAAACCCTGTCTCCAAACAAAACAAAACAAAAACAAAAAACTAAACGGGGGTCTTGAAAAATGTTTTGTGTGCACATGATTTTATTAATTTTTTTAAATGGACTTCTAAATTCAGATCCCAGCACCGGTCAGGAAGTTCACAACTTCCTGGAATCCAGAACCCTGACTCTAGCAGTTCAAGTTCCATGTGTGGCAGACACACACACAAAGAAGATAAAAATGCTGACTAAAACAAACAATGTGTTTTCAAGCTAGCCTCCACTAAGGTTTGAGCAATCCTTGCAGCTCAGCATGTGGGAGTTCTACCATCTTATTTTAATTCTTATAGAAACCCCACTGAGTATGTCTTACTAGTTTCTATATTTTACAGACAAGGAAACTCGGACTTAGAGGTAATAGAGTTTCTGTAATGTCAGGTTGCCGCTAACAGCTGAGCCACAGCCCTAAGCAGCCAACTTCCTCATCAGACTGTCTATGTCCCTCAATTCTAGCCTTCAAAACAGACATCCCTACTTCTACACATTTGTTTAAAAAGAATGATTCTCTGTTTGCCTGATGCGGTCAGGTAGGACGGTGGGGTGCTGCTGGTGGTGGTGGTAAGTAAAAAAAAAAAAATCCACTTAAACATGTGCATTCTTTTAGAACTTACGGGTGCTCTCCTTCAGTCTTATAAACTGTAAGGGTGTTAAATGATTATTTGTATTTTTCTGAAAGGGAGTGTGTGCCCTTCTTTGGCATTTTACACAGTAAAGATGTGACGGTGTTCCTGTTACCTCTGGTTCTAAAAATTCCTGCTACATGTGTTTTACATCTTTTTCAAACTGCAGAGAATTTAGATTTCCCCCCAGAGTTGTAAGTTTAGAACCGATCTGCTATCTCTACTTTGCCCCATCTGCATTAGACATAAGTAAATCAGCTGGGCGGTGGTGGCGCCCGCTTTTAATCTCAGCACTCAGGAGGCAGAGGCAGGCAGATCTCTGTGAGTTGGAGGCCAGCCTGGTCTACAAAATGGAGTTCCAGGACAGCCAGAGCTACACAGAGAAACCCTGTCTCAAACAACAACAACAACAGAAATAAGTAAAATCATGAGCACAGAACAAGAACTTACACGTGCCCTAACTTCAGTAGTCCCACTGAAGAACTCTTATAGGCGCAATGCGTTTCAGGAATAAAGTAATACACACGTCCACTTCAATAGTTCGTGAGTTTCCTAGGAAATGTGATCTGTAAGTCTTTTCTATTATTAACAAAAATATCACTCAACTTTTCTGTTCAAGCAGTGGAAAATAAATCAACATTTAACCCACAAACGAAAATGATCAGGAAAACCAGCAATAAGCATGAGCATGAATGTGATCACACTGCTTTCTCCCTCCATCCAATTATGAGAACAAATGGTACTGAGAATGACGACTAACGATTGCAGCTTTGTGCTCCTGGTAAATCTGTGCCGTTCCTTGGAGGGAATTCAAAGAGCAGGGAAGAAAGCCTTTAAACACCGTGAAGCTTCAGGTGACAATAAGGAGAGGCAATAAATGGATGCATTTGGCAAATGGTGGCAAGGACCACGGCAACAGCACTAAACAGAATTTAAAAATAACAATTCTGAAGAACTGTCTAATCTCTAAGGTATTTGATTTGAAAGACTGGAAAGACTGCCAAATCATGCGACTCTCCAGGACTGCTTTTCCTGGGTGCCCGGAGGAACCCTCGGAAGTCCGCCTCTTGGTTGTTTTCACCAGCATCATCTACCTGCTTGCTGTCTTCCCTCGCTGACACTTGGCCAGCTGGGTTGGGAGATGGGATTCTGCACCTGAGGTGGCTGTGGGGACACTAAAGCTGGGCACTGCGGGCTCCTGGCTCACTGGAGCTTCACTCCACACCCCACCGCCCAGTCTCACAAACACATTCACACCCTGCATCCCTAGGCAGAGGTACCGCAGAATCCCAACTAGACCCTGGCTAGAAATTAGGGGATCTAGAGTCAAGATTGGAAACCTCTAATTACTGCACGGAGCAGATACAGAATGCATTTAGCAAATGGCAGTACTGAATGAACTTTAAAGAAACCGATTCTTGGGTTTGAGGCTCCTTAGAGACCCAAGTCTCCCAGACTCCACCCTGCTGAGAACCCATCAATCAAAATAGCAACGCCCGTGGCAGAGTGCGGTTCTTACCTCCATCCCCAGCAATCTCCAGGCTCCGGGATGAGCCTCACCGCCCAGCAGCTGCTGTCCAGTAGGGACACCTGCGAGGCACACCTGCAGGGACACCTGCCTGCCCCTGCGCCTGCACGGACGCTGGTGATTCAGCGCCTTTCCGCCTCCCGGGTTACCAGGGCGACGCACACGCACGCGCACTCACGCCCCTAGGGATGGCCTTTACTGCAGCCTGCATTACTAAGCAGAGGGACCTCTCCGTTTGTTTCCCTACTCTGGTCCCCCTCCCCACCTCTTCCCGGCCATGGTTCCAAAATGTTGAGGGGTTGGTCAAGTCTTCCAGGAAAATGCTCCGTCCGGGAAACACGCAACTACCTAGCTAAGACTCCTCAAGTCAAGTCACCTAGCTATTCAAGTCTTGTTTTCTGCCTAGCCTTCTGAGCGCTCCGCCCCGCTTCAATGTAATTTATTTTCCTGGCTTTGAGTACTGCTTTCAGACCAAGGATGGAAACCTGAGACAACGTCGACACAGACCAATTCTGTACTTTGCAAGGTTAAAAGGATGCTGGGTGCATTTCGAGACAGGTGTCCTGTAGTGAGAATCTGAGCCAGATGAAACGGGTGGGACACTATTCCTTTATTTTAATACTATAATAAGGACATCAAACTATCTAGGCACTGGTATGGAGGAGCAGAAAGGGTGGGTGGAGTATTCTTTACACTCTCCATCACCGTGGCTTAAAGACAGAGCTGCAGACCTGAAAAAAAAAAAAGCCTCCATTGGCACCTTTGTGGAGACACCTCAGACAAGTTACAAACCTACTCCATGTTTTCTGTTACCAAACGGAGACTGACCCAGGAGTAATACCAGACGGCAAGAGGATGAGGTCGGAGAAGGGCTACACGATGACACTCTGTTTCCAACAATAAATTAAAGTCAGACCTGGTGAGGCAGTCAGGATGATCTCCAAGTCTGAAGCTACACTGGTGCATCTAGCAAGTTCTAGGCCAGTCCAGGCTATGTAGTGAGACTTTAATGGGAAGGTGAGGTGAGAAGGCTCAGCAAGTAAATGCACTCATTTTACCAAGCCTGATGACCTAAGTTAGATCCCTGAGACCTATATAAAAATGGAAATGATTCCCCAAACTGCCCTCGGGCCTCCATATACTTACAGACATCGTACATATAAAAGCACCATATAGGAAGAAAGTGGGAACTAATGGAGATAATGAACCATTTAGGAGGTGGGGGAGAGTGGGTGTGTAAGACTAAGATAAGAAAGGGTGCACACCTTTAATCTCAGCTCTCAAGTTGTTTAAAGTCAACATGGTCTACAAAGGGAGTCCTGGATAGACAGGGCTACACAGGGAAATCCTGCCTCGAAAAAGCAGTAAGTAAAGGAAGGCTGAGGTGGGATAAAAGTAAGCATGGACTAATAAGTTGGAAAAAAATAGTTCAGTCACTAAATGGACTGGAAGGACAACAGCAAACCTATCGACATTTCCTCCTCCTGTCACGATACATTTTTAATGATAGAGAAAAGATGCAGACAGTGACGAAATTCAGAGGCAGCCTGACAAAGATGGAGATAATTCCAACAGTGTACAACTGCCCCACCATGACAGATTTAGGAGCGAGACAGAGTAAGATGAAGTAATGACCAGATACTAATGGAGAGAAGTCAATTGTACATCCTTAAAGATGACAACTGCAAAAGGACCCACTTCCAACTTCCCCCTCCAAACCAAATGGAGTATCGCAAAAAAAAAAAAAAAAAAAAAAAAAAAAAAAAAAAAATCAGTATCTTTCATCTGCACACACATCATGGAGGCACTGAAGGAAATGCCAGCCTCCTGGTATTCGGTGGACACTCACTGACCTCCCATTAGCTGCCAGGCAGGTTCAAATGGAAAATTTCAGGAATTCGTATGTTTTTTTTTTCCTGGTTGTTTGCTAGGACATTTTTCACATAAAATCATGGAACTATCCTAACTTGAAGGGACAAAGTCAAGTTCAATAAGGTTAAAATACAAAGCACACATGGATGACAAAAACTGTGCTTACCAAAGGTGGCGGGGGCACAGATCACCATTGGCCTCACGCTGTGGCTCAGTGGCAGAACAATTGTCTGCTACCAATTTTGAGTTGGAATTTCACTAAAGGTACGAGTTTTTGTTTTCTGCTCAAATTAAAAACAAAAACTAAGGGTATTGCAAATTATTAGGTTCTCTAATGTTTTAGTTTAAAAACTATTACCCATTAAAGACTACAGGATTGTTTCTCTTCTCCTGACTTATATTTTGTCAAAAGTGATAAACAAGAAAAGCATTTTGGTTACATAACAGAAATTATACTTTCATGGTTTTTGTAACAAACTGATGGTCTAATAGTTTAATACATCACACATTTCATATTGTGACCTTTTAAACTTAATTGTACCAAGCGAGAAAGCACATCCTCCACGACTACACTGCTAAAATAGGTATACCACACTGCTCTTTCAAGTGAACTTTTTGTTTTTGCCTGGGTCTTACAGTGTAGCCCAGGCTAGCCTTAAAATAACGGCAATTCTCTTGCCATAGCGTTCGAAATGCTGGGGATTTAATATAATAAAACACAGATTTCTTGGGGATTCCAACTGAAGAGCAACATCTGAGGGAGGGAGGCTGCAGAACAACAAATCCCATCGTGGACAGAGATCGTGATCGTCAGAAACAAGTACAATGCTTTGTTTACAGTACATCTTTTCTTTACACAACATTTTTTAAATGTATTATACTCACTTCCTAAGAAGTATTTCCATCTTACCAGTAACAATACCAAAAGGTTACTTTTCTTCATGAATTTTTCTCTAAGAAAAAAATTCCCATGTTGCTTAAGCTGTGTGTAAGCATTACCAAGCTTAACTGTATCACTTATCAGGAAAAAAATTAACATCAATCAGAAGTTATTGGAATTAAAGTGCAAATTTAACTCATAACTTAGTTATACTACCAGCTGACAAGAATTAAGTCTGATATACAACACATCATCTAGTGCAGATGGTCGTGGCTTTTTCACTTAAGTTTCTGAACTTACAAAACATAAGACACAATGCAGTCTCAAGAATTCAGTAGCTTGCTTTTCCTCTTGATGAAATGGTTTAATATTATTTGGGACGATTAGCCGTGAGACAATATGGCCACTACTTGAAATCCTGAGGGCAGCAATCAGCACTGTTACACGCTGAGTGGTTGTGTTCCTTCAACAAAAGACCACACATTCTGAACACAAGCATGCTTTGATTACAAACACCAATTTTTAATTCTCAGGACACAAGCTGCAAAGCAAAATATAACCGCTTTTTGCTGTACTAATGAACCAGTTTGCTAATTCTTGTGTGTTATACCTAGCTTTCCTGAAAGATTGAGATCTACATGAATCCAGAACTACTGCAAACATGTAAGTTCAAATTAGGAAAGCTTTTCACAATACTACATTCAAGTTGCACAGGAGACCCCAGTGATCACTAGGAAATCTACCACAGTCCAGTTTTTCCAACCCAACAAGGTCCAAACTTTGGGGAATGAGGCGGCCCTCCTCTGCTCTGAAAAATATTCGATCAAAGCGATGCTTATAAGCAGCAGGAATCCTGAGATTAGTATTTATTCTCGTATCCCATGTATACTGGCAATGCTTAGGTTTGCCCAAAAATTCCCAGGCATCAAAAACATTGGCAGGTAAACCACCACATTTGATAACCTGGAAAAGAGAAAGAATACCAGATAAGATTCATATATTCACACATACCCCAATTTAAAACATGTTTAATATTATCAACTATAATGCAACTTTTTATTTTTAATATTTTTGGGTTTTTTGAGAACACACTATGTACACCAGACTGGCACTGAATGCAGAGATCCACCTGCCTCTATTTCCCAAGTGCTGGGATTAAAGGCATGTACTACTATGCCTACAAATTACATTTAAAAAAAACAATAAAAAATAAACAAACCAAACTCTAATAATACTGTTTTTCTTTTCCATTCACATTACATGATTTACAATTTTATGGCTGGTACGACAGGATAGCAGTCAAGTACAGGGTTAGCATTAGTACACATCAGGTTCAATCTCCATCATGACAAAAAGATTCTATGTGTGGTAGAGAAAACACACCTGACCACTTAATCATTCTTTCAGTTCCAGCCTAGGGACCCACATGGTGGAAAGAGAGAACCAAGTCTCAAAAGTTGTGCTATGACTACCACGTACATATTCAAAATTAAATTCTAATATTTTTTATCTGAAAAATCTAAATATACAGAAAAAACTTAGAATAAAAACAAAAACAAAATCCTTGAGGTGTATGTCAGCAGTGTTGCCTAGCATGTAGGAGGCCCTAGGTTCTATCAATAAATAGTTTTAAAACAGTTTCAACTCAGAAGAGAATTAGGTTTTCTTGAACCTAGGGATGCTACAAATACCCTTAAATCTTTTTAAAGCTCTTCTAATTATTATTTTAGTGATTCTTATCCAACATATTTATTGCTTTATACTGCCTGTAGCACATATAGTAAGATCTCCCTTAATAGTGTAAAGGCCTCTTTTTATATAAAAACTACAACAATGTTTTCTACTGTGTACTTCCAAGTCCATACCTTTGATAAAACAAACCAAGTTAGTTTACACAACAATAGTCTCCCCAGAAACAGTGAACCAACTCTGTTACTCACTTCATGATCTCTTAAATTTGTATCTCCTGCAAATAGAACAGTAGTTGAATCTGGAGCTTCTTGCATTTTCTGAAAAACCGTTTTTAATTGACTCATTCGTTCTGCAGAATGTTCTCTGGTGCTCTCCAAATGGGACGTCATAAGGCAGAATTCATTTCCACCCACACTCACCTACAACAGGATAATCACAATTCAACAGGCCACCGACCTCTGCTTGCTAACAGCAGACTAGTCAATCTGCTGGGATTTATTTACTCAACTGAAACCATACAGTCAGCACAATCCTAGATGAAAAAAGTACAAGGTGCCAACCCCACCCATACTATTTAGCAAGCAAGAAGTAATCACAAAGTACCTCAACTGAGCCCCTTCCCAGTAACCCCAGGCCATCGATGGCTCACACCTCTCTAGAACGCTACTGCAAGGTAAAAAGACTCATATAAAAGGTCCCAAGCTGAAGTAAAGGACAGCTACGGAATTCCACCTTCCATGAAGCCATGAGTTGGTTACTTGCAAGCACAGATAATTCTTATTTATTGCTCTGTTAATCGCCTGACACAGATACTCAAAACCATTTGCAATTAAGACACTAGTAAGATTGTGTTACAATGCCTACAGAATCATCCAATTCTTCCAAACCTGGATCCTGCCTATTTCTCAAGCTCCTGACGTACTCAACTACCTTTTCATACTCAGGATGGCTAATACCGACTCTCAGCTCTACAGGATCTAGAATCACCTAGAAGAAAATCTCTGGACATGTCTGAGGAATATTCCAGATTAGGTTATTTAAGCTGGAAAGACCACCCTAAATGTAAGGGGCACCAGTGTGAGATGGGCCCCAAACTGACAAAGGGGAAAGCGAGCTCAACACTAACAGTCACTGCTCTGCTTTCTGACCGTGGACAAGGTAACCAGCTGCTCCTGCCTTACTCACTCCACGTGGCATCAGTATCCTCAAACTATGAGCCAAAGTAAAGCCTACTTTTCAAGGCTGCTTCTCTCAGGCATTGTCACATTAACGAGAAGAACAGCAGTGTCCATCACCCTAACAGAAACATAAAGCTCATTCACGCCCACAGGTTAATCCTGGCTGCAACTTGCAAAGGTCATGGGTGTTTGCATTCATACACTGGATTAAAAAGAGAAGGGTGAGGTAACAAGCAAGCTGAGTACCATGTTTATCTGACTCCTAACTCCAAATCTACAGGACTAGCTGCTTCACACTCCCACCAGCAGGCCTTCCCTCCAGCGTGAGCCACAGTGCTAGTGTTCCTTAGAGCTATGCGCAGTGCTCATTTTCCTCACTGCTCTAACAAATTATTTGACAAATGTTCTCCTTGGCAATGCTGCAATGCTGTTAAGAAAACATATGATCAGTTAAGAATCTAACTTTGCTAACTTTCCTTGTATATAAAATTATGCAGAAATCTAAGTTTTCTAAGACTATTTAAAATATATATGTAAATGGCTAACGAGCTGGCCCAGTGGGTTAATCACTTGCTTCACAAAACTGGTGACCTGAGATGGATACACAGAACCACAGTGGGAAGAGAAAACTGACTCCCAAAAGCTGTCTTCTGACCTCCAGACCCACTCTCACAGACAGACATACACAACAGGACTTAAAGAACTGTCCCAGGGATATGGCTCAGCAGGTAAGGGCCCTGCCACAAAAGCCTGACAACCTGAGTTTGATCCCTGAAACCTGTGGTAGAAGGAGAGACCTGAGTCCGCAAAGTCCTGACACACATACACGAATACTAAAAAGAATATCTATGTAAGGAATAAATTTACCTGTAAGGGCAATTCCTTCAAAAACACACAAACAAAAAACCCACCTCCCAAAACTTAAACTTACGTTCACACACAGAAGGTTTCTCATCATCTTAGTATTTGGAAACGGAACAATCTCTTGACTTTTAAATTTCACTCTTCCTTTCTTCAACAGTATAGCTGTGAAATATCCTTCTTCATTACCTTCAAACATTTATGGAAAAGAATTTAGGAAAGGTCAGGAGTATCTTCACTTTACCACCAACTCCCCTACTGTTACAAGGAGCAACATTATTTAAACAGGATCAAATCCTTGAGATTCCATTTGAAGTAGGTGAACCAAGTGAATGTTTCTCTGTCCCTTATCAAAGTTTAACCAGAGATACAAATGATATTTAAGTAAGAATAGGATAGGATAGCATATACCTCCATAGTATAATCTTTGTGTGAGGACAAGTTATATATACCCAGCAGGGACAGAGAAGGGTAGAGAAAAAGGAAGCAGGGGTGGGGAGAAGGGCATAGGGGCCAAAAGTAATTAGCTGTTACCTGTGAAAACCTGAGAATACTGAAAAGCTAGAAGCTCACAGAAAGAGCCGGAACAAAAGGCCAGTGATTCAAAGCGTCCAACTTTTTTTTAAACCACAATAAGTAAGCTGATGGGTGTGTTCACAAAAGTCTGGTACTACTGGAACATAAAATCACCACCAAGGCGAGGAAGAGAAAGGAGAATGTCTGTGTGCTCCAGGCCAGTCTAGTCTACAAAGAGAATCCCAGGACAGCTAGGGCTACACAGAGAAATCATACTTCTAAAAACCAAAAAGAAAAACGATTGCTCCAACAGCTATCTGGGATAAATATTTGAGGTTTACAGCATGAAGTTATAGCACACATATACACAGTAAATAGTTGTTATAATTAAACAAATTAAAATATCAATCGCCCTTGTAGTTTTTTGCACCAGTGGTAAAAGAAAATGTGCTTTCTGCTCAATTTTGCTGTAAGCTTAAAATTACTTCAAAAATAACTAAATTAAAAAAAAGTAAAAAAAAAAATTCCTCACCTAGGCAAGAGCCTCGTCTGGATACAGAACAAACATGCCCTGAATGTCTTGCCTAGTTCCTCATAGTCCAGTAACTAAATTTTTCTTAAATTAAGTTTTAGAGGCTCTACCAATTGTATCAAACCTGCAACCCCAGGCCATGTGAGTCCCAGGTTAGCCACCACGAATGCTGCCCGATACATTCGTAGATGACATATTTCAATACCAAAACACTGAATACACCTCATCACCTGCTGTTCAGCAGTTTCCCACAGAGAAAAGGAATGAGTGGCAGTACTCAGTTGAGTGCCCCATGCCCAACTTAGAAAATATTTTTTAGGAAGAAGAATGGCCTTAGATTAAAGACATAAATTTGGTGCACCACCACTAGTAATCTCTCTAGTACAGAACAAGCCATTTGACTATACAAAAAATTACTTTCTATTAGTAAAATGCAGGGTTTAACTTCTCTCTTAGCAGGAATTCAAATGTAAACCAAGAGGCAAGAATCCATATACATAAAGGAGCAGGTTTATGTGACATAAAAATACCAATGTAATACAAGTAAAAGGAACAAAACATAGAAATGAGGCTGGGTGTGGCGGTGGACTCATGCAATCCCAGCACTCGGAAGAAGGAGGCATGAAGATCTCCAAGTTCAGGAACACAGGGAGCTTCTCAGAAGAAAAGAACATCACAAAAACACGGTGGGCTGGCTTCTGATAGATTCCAAAACTAAAATATCCTCAAAATACTGCACACTCTCAAACCAGAATCATCTCTTCAGGAACTCACTCTTAACACCTCCTTTAATCAAAGAAATATAGCAGGGGCTGGAGAGAGGCTCGACAGTTAGGAATATGGGCTGCTCTTCTAGAGGACCCAGAGGAGCATGGCAGCTCTCAACCATCTGTAATTCAAGTTCAGAGGATCCAAAAACCTCTTCTGCCTTCCATGGACACAAGGCACACATGCATATATAGAGAAGACCATCTATACATATAATAAAGAAGTGTGGCTCACCAAATCAAAGACATGAAAACTTAAAATACAAAAACAAAGCAGTGTATTGACAGAAGATACTGTATCCATACACCAAAGTGCACGTGCCATAAACTGTAAACAAGTGACCTAAGAAATATGTAAAATTATGGAAAATAAAGGATTAATGGCATTTTACAACATAAGGGGGCTTTCAAAAAGGTGAAAGGGGAAAAAAAACAAAGAAGAAGAAGGAAGAGAAGCATAGGGGATGGTAGGAAAATTAGATGAAGAAAGAGGAAAGGGAAATGGGGATCTCCCAAACCTCCAGCCAAATCCTCCAACAATCATCTGGAACAATAAAGGAAGAAAACGGTAGAAAGAACACCAGGATAAAGCATTCGTCAAAGAAATCCAACAAAGAGGGGGCAACAAATACCAAGAGCTCTCTCCTTAGCACCTAGTATAAATCAAAATTAAAAACCAAAGGCTATGTAAAATTGAAAGTCAACAATACTCAGTTTAACAATTATAAGTTGTGGTCTGCTATAGCAAACATACTTAGCAAAGCAAAATGAGAGAAAAACTAAAATTATACTGGAAAAGGAATTAAACACTTTTGAGAAAATATGAACAAAATTTAATTATCACATTTAAAATTCATAACAACTGAGAGGGGTATGTTTACGTAGCAAGGCAGCGGAGCTGTATTTGCCATATATAAAACCCTGAGAAGAAACAGAAACAAATGGAATTTCTAGCAATTCAATTTTATTAAATATACAAGAATGAAATTTTAAAACTTTATTTTCCTAAAAAGAAATATTCATCTAATATACATGGGAAGTAGAAAAAAACAAGATCTCCTGAGTAAATAGGAAGCATGAATCAGGGAAGAGGGTAGAAGAGGAGAGGAGCAGAGAACAATATATAGCTCAAATAAAAAAAATTAAAAAAAGAAATATTCATTTCAATCATTTTTTCCATTTATTAACATTAAGCTATAAAATAATCTATAAATCTTTTGAATCTTGCATCTTGCTTATTTTCCTCAATTGATCTATTTTTCAAAGAAAAAGGCAATCAGATGGCAAGAGAAGCATTACCTGTGATAATTTTGTAGCCGCTTGCTCTCTTCTTTAGGTAGGCACAATATGAAGGAATAACTTCCTGTAGAAATACTACATCGGGACTGTACCTAATTAAAAAGAGCAAATTAACAAAAACATGAGTATATTATTTATTTTCAGTTGCCTAGAGAAAATCCCAAACATATAAAAAACTGTTAACCTACAGGACCCCTAGTACTCAATGCTTATACTGACCTTTATCTGTGATAATTACCATACAATACCATAGTGACCAATTAAAAATGGGCTGGATGTGTAGCTCAGGGACAAGGCTGAGTTCAATTTCAGCACTCTCTACATATCACCCCGGTGGAATTCAAACGGAAAGCGCTATATATACTACACTGAGAGTTTTCAATGATCATATACATCAACACATGTATTCAATGTTCCCTCTTCAGATTCTCTTAAAGAGCTGTCCAGTGATAACAGCGCCAGAGAACTTCAGTGCTTTACCAAGGCCAGAAACAGATCATTAGGGTACCTTTCATTTCATATCAGTAATTATAGACAAAACTTACTATGCAAAGCTCACAACTCTAGAACGCATCTAACATAAATTGGTGTTCCAATCCACCCCAAGGCCCTCCCCAGACGAAACACCCCAACTCTCAGGTATTTATTCTGAGCTGACCTTAAAGTCAAATTTTCAAGTACACAAATTTCAACTGTTGCTTTGTAGAGCCATTAACACACTGATCACAGTCACTACCACAGAAGTGACAATACTTACAAAGCTAGGTAAGAACACACCCCTCGAGCCCTCTCTGGCAGATTGCTTCCATCTAATCCGTCAATATTCCAGGTAATGAAAGAGATAATGCTGCTGTCTTCTAGAGGGGGTTCAGATGGACTGGTTTCTAAGATGGTGGTTTCATTTGAATCCTCGTTGGTTAGATCAACACTGGAAAGATCAAAATAAAGTTTTTAAAGACCTACAAATTGCGAAATGTTGTATTTAGGGGCTATGGCAGTAACTCAGCTGGCAGCCCTACTCACATTGAACACTGGAAGTTGTGGCATGCTTATAATTCAACACCAGGAGGCTGAGACCAACAGATACGTGAGACCTGGTTTACCTTAAGGGATGAGTCCAGGGTCCCAGTGGGAGACTGTCTCAAGAAGCAAGGAGCACTACTCCTGAAGAACCCAAATCTGACTTCTGGCTTCCAACGTGCCCTCTCAACATGAATCTTGCTGTATCTGTTGCCCTCAATTTGAAGATACAGACTGATCATTCCTAATTAGAAAATCCATATTCTAAATTACCTCAGCTCAGATTTTGGCCCCAACCACCTCAAATAATGGATACTTATCCTATAACTAATTTTCTTTGACAAATCCTAAGAGTCTATAGAAAATACAAAGTTGGGCTGGAGATGGAGTTCAGAAGGTAAAGGTGCTTGCTGTCAGCCTAGTGGCCTGAGTTCAACCTCCAGAACCCACATGATGGGGACAGCTGCAAGTTGTCCTCTGCCTCCACGTGCTGGCATGTGTGTCTGTCCCTGGAGGGAACAATTTCTCCCAGAGTGAGTTTTTTCAAAAGCTTGACCACGATCACTTTTGCTTCTTGTTTTATAATGATCCACCTACAAGCATACTAACCATCCATCTGCGCATGGCCACAAGTAACGGCTTTCTTCAAAGCAGTCAGCTTCAAGAACTTGGATAACTTTTGATTCTTACAACAGTTATCTACTTTTAAAACTGAAAAGCAATAAAAAAGAATCCCTAGCCGGGCGGTGGTGGCACACGCCTTTAATCCCAGCACTCGGGAGGCAGAGGCAGGCGGATCTCTGTGAGTTCGAGGCCAGCCTGGTCTACAAGAGCTAGGTCCAGGACAGGCTCTAAAAAAGCTGCAGAGAAACCCTGTCTTGAAAAACCAAAAAAAAAAAAAAGAAAAGAAAAAAAAAAAGAATCCCTAACCAACTATGCACCCAAATTCTCTAAATTTGTGTTATTAACAATTACTTACCTTAGTCTCTTTCCCTACTTCCCTTGAGACTTGCTTATATACACCCCTTACAACCTATGAACATTACCACCAATATATCATCTTTTAATACCTTTTAACTGGAACACTTCTTTTTTTGTTTTTTTGTTTTTTGTTTTTCGAGATAGGGTTTCTCTGTAGCTTTGGAGCCTGTCCTGGAACTAGCTCTTGTAGACCAGGCTGGTCTCGAACTCACAGAGATCCGCCTGCCTCTGCCTCCCGAGTGCTGGGATTAAAGGTGTGCGCCACCACCGCCCGGCTTAACTGGAACATTTCTTTAGTCTCTCTCATGAGTGACACTTTTGAAGATTGCAGGCCACTTGTCCTATAGAACATCCTCCAGTTAAGCTTGGTATTTTCTTACAACTCTATAAAGTGATGCACGTTGAAGCAGGAATGACAGCATAATCATGTCCCAATACATGGTCAAGATGTTAATCAAATTTCCCCACTGTAAAGTACTGATCCTCCCCACTTTCTACGCAGGATTTTGTGGGTTTTGACTCTATGAGCATCTTGTTTATATGAGTCTACTTTCATCCCAATTTTATTATCCATTGATTGTACTAATGTGAAAGTTATTTTGTAGTTCTCAAAGGCTTTCTCTAACCCCTCAAACCTTGACCATTTAGCAGTTTGAATTCTACAATAGTCATTTGTCCTATAAATAGCTGGGACTTACTTAAATATGGATCCCTATTTTATTGTGCAGACCACAACTTGTTTCTAATTACCCTACTGTTCACTCTCTCTGCTTCTACATTGGTTCCTATGTATTTCTGGGATATTTCCAAAGTTTTCTGGGTACTCCCTTACTTTTTAGCACTTTCAATGCCAATATAAACAGTAACAACAGTCTATTTGAGACAGGGTCTCACAATGTATACCTGCTGACTTCAAAATTAGTAAGTCTCCTTCAACATCTGAGTACATGCCCAGGCTATTCCCTAGGAGTCACCATGTAGCCCAAGCTAGTCTCAAACCCTTGGCAATCTAATCCTGCCTCAGCTTCCCAAGTTGCATATGCTACCAGATCCAGTATGAATCACCCTCTGTACTGCAAGGAACTGCTCACTCGTCCTGGCTGCCTAGAACCAAAATAATGACACAGAAACTGTATTAATTAAATCACTGCTTCGCCTATTAGCTCTAACTTCTTATTGGCTAAGTCTTACATATTAATTTAACCCATCTCCATTAATCTTTGTATTACCACGAGGTTGTGGCCTAACAGCAAAGTTTCAGCACGTCTATCTCTGGCGGCGGATCCATGGTGTCTCTGCAACTCTGCCCTTCTTTTTCCCAGCATTCAGTCCAGTATTCCCCGCCTACCTAAGTTCTGCCATATCAATAGACCAAGACAGTTTCTTTATTCATTAACCAAGAAAAGCAACACACAGACAGAAGGACCTCCCACACTTCTGTATGCACAAAAGTAATTTTAATTAGTTAATTAATTTAATTTTGGGTTTCTGCGACAGGGTTTCTCTATGTAACAGTCCTAACTTTCCTGGAACTCAGCTCTGGAGACCAGGTTGGCCTTGAACTCACAAAGATCTCGATGCCTTGTCTGGTCAAAAATAATTTTAAAGAGCACCAAAAACTGTTTAATGCCAGATTACATTTGGAGTTTTACCCATCTGAAAAAGCTTTCTCACTCAACATTCAATACTACACTTTTTCTGTAGTCTTACCAAAGAGAAAGGGCTAAGTCATTTCAGAACCTTGTCAAAGATGTTAGGACCCTCATTTCTATTGAAAACATGAGACTGAATAGATGACTCAGTACTTAGGAACACTTGTTCTTGCAGAGGGCTTAGGTTCAGTTCCTAAAACTGTGTTGTTTTTAACTAAGTCTCTATCGCTCTACTTTATTAATAAAGACTCAGTAGCTAGAAGCTGGGGTGAAAACCTGCTAGCTCAGAGAAACAGAGAAAGCACCCCGACTTTCTCTTATGCC